>NW_028301540.1:17992500-18067500 GCF_042242905.1 Orbicella faveolata
GGAAGCTTAAGGGCCCATTAACCGATTTATGCGCGCGCTCGTGCGCGTTGCTAAGGAGGTGAAATTTCACTTCCGGTTACTTACATCAGCCTGAGCGCAGAAAATAAAAATAACTCGATAACTTCCAAATTCGCTCACATCTTAGATGTTTCTCTTTGTGTTTCACAAAATGCAAAGTAAAAAAAGGACAAGCGAAGACAAAATAAGACAAAGACAGAAAAACAAGAGCAATAGAAAGAGAAAAACTAACTCCGTGTGGCTTTGTTTGATCTTACCGAAGTGTGCTGATAGTGGAAACTGCGCACGCACTGATAGGGTAACTTCCAATATATATCGAGCGCACTTCTGGTTTCTTTAAATGCTAAAGGAAACGCGGTTTTTCCTTAAATCCTGCCTTTTTTTGACGGATTTCGATTAAAGCCAACGTTGGAAACATAGCCATGCATTCCTTTTTCAAAATCATGCTTTCTTCATAAAATTACGAACTTTTTAATATTTTGAAATTCTCTCAAAATCTGACCTTTTAGAAATGAAACAAAATCTATGCATAGCGTAATGAGGATTTAAATTAAAATATTAAATCGATGAAAAAAATTCCGATAAAGTAATTTGTCTGGGAGCCTTTGCGTTTTTTCAGTATCAGTCACATGACCATGGGCGTGGCCTGATGACGTCATCACTAGTGTTGCTGATCATGAAAAAGTTTAAACACATGAAAATAACTCTGAAGTAACTTAAAATGACGAGGTTATATGAGAATAAATTTTCCTTAGCAACGGCTCAAAAAGATCGGTCAATGGGCCCTTAATTTTGACAACTTCACTGGATTGAGATTTGCAAAGAAACAATTCAACCGAGAGACTAAATTTCGCTGTTCAGATCTGAGTTCTTAAGCGTCTGGACTACTGTCACTTACTACAACCAAGCAAGGGTCGGACCATTAGAAAAGTGGAGTGGGGGGGGGGGGGGGTGGGGGAAAAAAACAAAAAAAAATTCATGCAGGGAAAATGCCAAGAATTCCTGGAAAGAAGGTAAAGAAAAAAAATTCATGCAGAAGGAAGGTCCAGTTGTGACTTTTATTTAATATATAAAATTTTCCAGTGTCTATTAAAATTAATTCTTATTCAAAATATTCTTGGGGCCTTACCCCAGGCCCTGCTATATTATTATTAGTGTATGTAATAGGACTACATGCTGTCCAATTTGGAAATAATTGGATGACAAAAATTCTGAGGACAGCCAAAATTGGACTCGGACTACGGCCTCGTCCAATTTGGCAGTCCGAGGAATTTTTTGAATCCAATTATTTCCAAATTGGACAAGCATTTAGTCCTATTTCCTATTAATTATATAGGATTCAAAAACAGATGAACAAGGCAAATATTTTATCGTCTAAAGTACAGTATTTCTCACTTCGCTTTGCTCAGCACGTCACAGATCAAACACTTTAACACAGATTTTTTGCTTGTTTGAGTGTTCTTGTTCTGATTATTCTCCCTCATGCATCTCGAGTAAATCAGTAGCATCTATCTCTGGAAACCTAGCTGAAGACTCCATATGAAAGTTTAGACGTCAAAAAGGTGGAGAGAAAAGTCGGGAAATTCCGCCATTATCAAAAGATAAGAAAACTTACCGAGCTACAATCACTCGGTGACGTTTGATGGCAGTGATAATAGCTGCAACCTGATTGGCCAATACTCGGTTCTTTTATTTATCTTGACATTTCATTGGTTGATGGAAAGTATCCAGATTTTTGTCAAAATGGACAGTTTGTTCAAAGCTAAACTAAACGTTCGAGCAAAAACTATCCAGTTTATTTTAAATTTGGACAGGTTGCGAAAAATTAATAAAAAATAGGTCTGTTGGCAATATTGGATTTCGATGGAGCTATATAATTAATAAATAAAGACGTCTAACAGTGTAATGAAATGTTTTCCTCACACTGCATGAAATGACAAATATAAGGTGACATAAATTAATTCATACTACAATAGCCAGAAATGTCATTCAGAAATCAACAATATTACCAGGCACAATATGATAAACAAAAATCACTTTCTTCTTATTGAAAGGAGACAATTAGAACCTTGTTTTTGTTTTAAATTGCAGCTAGTGTACCTACAACATACACTGATCGTGAGTGGTAAACGGAATGGTACTCGACCAAAATACATATTTCACTTTTACTAAACAGGTACCTTCTTTTTGGATTGACATTTTGGAGTGGAGGGCACTACAGAGGGGCTGTTTTGGTGAATGGAGTATGGCATCATTATGATGGGCTGTGGGAGAGGAATTCCAGAGGGCAAGGACTGGAAAAATGCACAGGGAAGCCGTCCACTCCAAGTGGCTTCCTCCTATCTCACTGTGTGTACATTTTCGAAAAAATTTTGCATTGAAAAGTGGCATGTATCCTTTGATCTGTTGTGAGTGTAGAATAATTTATAAAGCACAAAATCATAGATAATGAATCAAGATTTCACTATTCCAAGAAAAGCACTATTTGTCAGAAAAAAAAAAATTCGTGCAGAGGGTTTCACCTGAAAAAAAATTCCTCAGTGTACAAGCAGAGCGATACGAAAAGAAAATCGTACAAGCTTAAAATTCCCCCCCCCCCCCCCCCCCGCCCCCATCACTTTTCTAATGGTCCATCCCCAACAAGACAAAGCTAAATTAGCTTTGTTCTCTCCTAGTTAAGCTGAGAATTTTTCCCGGAAAAGCAATTCTGCATAGCTACAACTCGCCGAGGTTTTGCCTATGCGGAATGATTAATTGTAACTAAAAATACCAATGCAATTCTTGACTGGAAGAGATTGCGCCTATCCATGTTTCAAAAGGATACGAAGCCCGTACTTTGTACACTTTGTACCCGTTTTAAGAAGTCGTTTAAGGAGTTTCGGTAATTTTCTCTAAATGATTATGTCATAGTACACTGAACATATTTTACTGCGTCACACTGCTCTTAACTTTAGGTAAATGTTGCCCTGACTTTTCCTAGCCTGTGTTACAATCGCCCACCCCGAAAGAATCAATCTCCCGATTTTTTTCTTTCGGAGATCGAGTGCGGCACAAGGCAACTTTATTCTCCAAATCCGAAATCCGGTCCATTTCCTTCTCATTGTCGTGTTCCAAATAGCACTAAGAGAACGAGACGGAGAGTAGAACAACAGCGACACCGCAACCTTCGTAAACGTGTTAAGGTATCAGTAATAAAAAAACCTCCACCAAAAAATATTATATCTGCCGCTAGTTACTGCGCGAGAAACAATTTTTGCATATTAATTACTTAATTGAGAGTTGGCAAGTTCTGTCAAATGAATTAATTATTGAGGCAAGAAATCACATGACATCAAGCTCATGCTGAGTTGACGCGCGATTTGCGCGCCATAATCAGTGCCAAATGTCTTCGAAGAAGGAAAAACGATCTTTCCCGTTTTCAACGGGTAAAGGTAGGCCAAAGAAGGCGAAAAACACTTTCGACAAAGAGTGGACCGCTAAATTGGCGTAAAGCGACAAAGGGTCGTGTTACAACCAAGAAAAATTGCTCGATGAACTCGACAACGATCGCGATCACGAAGCCAGCGAGCAAGCCGAAATGAGCGCAAGCCGCGCTAAAATACTGTTGCAAGAAACTGCCGAAGCAGAGGAGATTGACGAAGAGAAGTGGACGAAGTTGAAAGGCAGATCGATTGTTTCGGGTGGAAGGCTGCAAGAACGTCTCGGGGATGCGGTTTCATGTCGCTTTTGCCAAGGAGATTAGTTAACCGATACGTAAAATTTGAACGCTAATATAGTAAATCAAACGGATGATTTCACGTTTACTAACCTTGGAATTCTGACTTCACTCATGAAAAAGCGGTTTATTCGTCGCGAGAAATCTGTGCCTGTTCCATGTTAACTGTCACAGTCCTATTGTTATACAGAAAGTTGATTCCTCTGCGGTGTCTCCCTTGGTGTGATAATCTCACAACGCTTGGATGCCGCCGAATTTTATTTTTTCTCTGTTTCTCGAAAGTAAAAAATAGGCGAGCTGTATGTGTATTTTGAGTTCCAGGTCGCAGCCCCTGGACCAAATTGGCTGAAATTCGGAGAGAATGTTGTCAGAACGTTGGCCGACGAAACCGTCTGCGAATTCTGATTATTCTTTTCATTAAAAAGTTATGCCTTTTTTTCGCGGGCAGTCCTATTTTTTTCCCTTTTCTAACTTTATCCTCTTGTAAAATAATAATAAACGCATGTGCCAAAAATTCGAGACACGGTTTTTGAGGTCAATGTGTGAAGAAACGGATGCCATGTTAATCGTTTTCTCCGACCTAAATTTAGCGGGCGTATACCTTGATTTATGGGTTCGTGTAGCTTTGTAAACATATTCACGTTTTCGAAACACGGTAAATTTTTAACGTTTTAAACAGGTCGGGTCATGATCTGTAGTAATTAAGCTTGCAATAAATATACGGTTTATATGGGTTTTTGTTAAAACCACGAACGCTAGAGCAGACCGCGCGCGGATGGTCAAATGGCTTATACTGATACCTTAATACGAAAAGTTTCGGAGATCAGTGGACTTATCTAGATGATTACATGGACGTACTAATGTACTGCTGGAGTGAAAACTTTGAAAGGACTTTAAGGCGGGGGTACACATGAATTTAAGTGAAATTTTAGGAAGTTTAAAGAGGGATTAAAAGAATAAAAAGGGGTTTGGAACACCATCAGACAGTTGATTGCCCCCAAAAGGGCACCCCGGGTTGGTGGGCAACTGTTTGGTGTACGTCTACCAATTTCTAACTTCAAATTCTAATTTTAAAACATCAAATCTTCAAAATTTCCTATTTCCATAAATTTTACTAATCCTTTGAGAAAAACTATTTGTCCCCAAATATACCCAAAAATCACCAAAAAATTTACAAACAGCCCAAAACGTAGCTATGTGAAATAAGCAGAGAGATTTTTCACTGCTTGAAACGTGAACGAGATATTTGCATTCAAACCATAATACCCAGCAAAAATATGGCCTTCATGTTAACCCCGCCTTTCATAACAGCAATTCAAGAAAAGAGTGCCTTTTAACAATGCATCAAGTTTGGTTATACCAACCAATCCATCCCCGAACTACACACAACTTGCTTCATTATTTGCACCTGCCCCAAAGGTGAAATCCAACACAATCTTTCATCTCTTGTCGCCTGTCGAGTTGCTTCCTTCGACTAAATTTGATCACAGCCTTGAAATATGATCAATTTTCGGAAATAGGTAAAGTGCAAAGCTTCAGGTGTGTCCGGCCATGAAGTGAAGTCATCCAGACGTACTTTAATTTAAAAATCAGTCTGACCCGGAAATGGCCAGCATTTCCTCCTGCAGATTTACGTCAGACCTGACTTCGTTACATCACGACACAACTGATTGTGGAAGTATTTGAAAAAAACCCGCAACAAACCATCAGATGCCTCATCAAATGGGTCTTGAGGGATTTTCTTTGATACAAAACCTCGATTTAAATCAATTAAGAAAACTTACACTTATTTGAACTATTTGACGTCAGTTGAGTTGTCAAACTGCAATCATGTTGTTTTAGCAGTTAAGTTAATTGCGTTCGACAGAATGCAGTTCTAATCGTGTAATGCATAAAAATTCGAGATCTGCGAATCTATCTATCTATCTATCGGGGAAGACCAATTTGCCCCCCCCCCCCCCCCCCAAAAAAAAACAAATTCTTCAGGGGCGAATGATGTCATCTCCATGTTCGTCCATGTGCTTTCTTTCGAGTGTTGCGCAATATTGCGGACTTTCGAGTGTCGAGGAAGCTTATTGTGGACTGTAGCGGATACTGAAGTTGTTTATTTAAAGTTCGAAGTAACTGTTAATGGCATTTCAAAACCTAGTAGACATGTCTTCACGAAATGTGTATGACTTTTCGATGCAGCTTATTGAAGACTGTAGCGGATAAGCTGTTTATGTAAAGTTCGAAGTGAGAGTTAATGCCGGGAGTTAATGGCATTTAAAAACCTTGCAGACATGTCTCCACGAAAGGTGTACGACTTTTCGTGCGAACAGAAAGCTGAAGTTTGGCTGCGTGTGTATACCCTCTTCTCTTCGACCGAAATCAATGTTGCTTTCTGCTGAATAAATCAAACTAGGTTTCACTTCGCTGGCCCAGATTTCTGTGCGCAAACTATGTAACGTACACCCAACGAAAGTGTTTAAATAGGATATGAGTTCAACTCCCACAAGGTTGCTTTGGTACACGAACATGTCCTCCGTTTCATTGTTTCGGAAGTGAAAATGCCTTCTAGCTGTTACCTCAAAGCCAAGGCGATTCCAAGTCGAGTTCGTAAACAAAATAATTGTCCTAGTTTTAGTACTAAAAGCACGTCGTCTCGCATACCGACGGAACAAACATGGGTGGTGTCGATTTACACGGTCAGTATAAAGGACGCACTGTGGACTGCGGACTGCTGACTGTGGACTGCGAACTGCAGACTAAGGACTACGGACTGGGTATAAAACACAGATTTATGTATAATATTACACAATACATGTATAACCGAGAACAAACCCTCTCGTATGCACGTGCTTTGCGATCAATTCATTTGTTTTCGCCCCTGCTGAAGGGAGACCAATTTCACGCCTACCTAACAGCTCAGGCACAAAATGCTGTCCCTAGAATTTTTGTTTTTTTTTAACATACCAAGCCTGCCAAAACTCGAACGCACTCTTTAATCTACGATTACTACTAGTAAATAATATCTAAGTTAACAAAAACTCGTAACCCAAGATTTGAAGAAAAACAGGAGCTCATTTAAGTATCGTAGTAACTAACCAACTCTCATAACAGAGGATGGCACATCAGTGACATTAGATAGTAAAGTGGTGCCTCGCCTAGCATTGAATTCTGTTTTCTATATATATCTCTTCAAAGGTACGTGTCTTTTAGTTAGCTTTGATCGAGAGCATGAAATATGAATAAAAGAAACAAACTATTACGAGTAAAATCTGTTTCAGAGCTACCCGACCCTTTAATTAAATCAAATTTTCACAGTTCAGAGTTCGTTTGCTTTAAAGATGATTTCCAGTCCGTACTGCGCACTCTCGAGAACTTGTTTACGGTTTTTGTTTTGTTTCCTGTAAGACATCACAAATTGTAAACATTTCGCAACTACTTACATGAAGTAAATTCAAAGTTGCATGTCAAGCACCATTATGGATGCGAAGCTAAATGCTTCGTTCTTTCTCATATCACTTGATGAAATAACTCTGTAGCTGTAAAAACCAATGAAGCTGTTAGAAAAAGAATTTGAAAGACCTCAAAGATGAGGTATATGGTTCGTAACGAATATTATTATATCTCTCAGTTAGT
The DNA here is from genome assembly GCF_042242905.1 of Orbicella faveolata. Classification (NCBI taxonomy): domain Eukaryota; kingdom Metazoa; phylum Cnidaria; class Anthozoa; order Scleractinia; family Merulinidae; genus Orbicella; species Orbicella faveolata. The sequence continues at coordinate 17,999,858 of NW_028301540.1, forward strand.
ACGCGCGCTGTGACTGGTCAATTTAGCGGGCCGTATTCTACTGTACGGCCCGCTAAAATTTAGGACTGTTTTTGTTGTCAAAATGTTTTTTCGTGATTTATCGCCAAGTGTTCTTAACCTCTCTAGCAAAAAGGAAGTAAACTTTCTTTTACTTCTGAAATTGTGAATTACAACTTGCTAACGACTTAAGAGCTAGTCACTTAACGATTTCAAATTGACTTGTTTTGTTTTCGAGGAGCGTCAGATATTTGAAGCCGTAAATAGAAATCGTCCCCGAACCCGTCATACACACAGTAGAGATATAATATCTTACTAACCTCGTTTTCTCGGTCCGTACTGTAAATTACGGATCCTCGTTTTTCCCCTTCGAATTATGGCCCGCGCGCTTCGCGCTTGCGCCATAAATCGATGGGGAAAAAACTCGGTCGGTAACTTACAGTACAGCCCTCGAACTCAGTTAGTAAGAGGTTTACATTGATTCGCATTCCATCGAGTAAGAATTATGTTTATAAACATTAGGGGGCTGAGACTGCGCAGTACGGACTGGAAATCATTTTTAAGGTGGCCCAATAAGCTAAAACATGACGATGTTCAGGAAAAAAAGCAATGTTTTTGAAAATATAAGATTTAAAACCCTTGAACACTTGTAAAAAATCTTTTAAAACGATCTTGCTTAATTTGCCTCTTGATGAGTGTGAAATTCAAGTAAAGTACACAGTGGTATATATTTATTTTTTTTTACATAGCGACGGCACAGCAAAAATGCACGAGAGTTTGTACAAAAGCTGATAACACCTGCGCAACTCGGTAATTGGCTAATTGCGATTACTTGTGAAAAGCGTCCCCTGAATCACCATCACAGTCTCATTCATTTCCCTTATATAAAGGAATATTTCATACGAGTGCGATAATTTTTTAACGAAATAAAGCAAACATTACACTCCTCCGATATATGTAACCTGCAAACGCTTGCTGCCTTGTTAAATGCTTAATCTATAGCGTAAGAAACTTTAATTGATTTTTCTCAAATGTCTAGTTTTCTACCAACTGACCTCACGCCAGCCGCTCTACCCTGGAAAGTACTGAAGAAAAAATTCCTGAAACTTACAATGAACCAAAAAATCGTAACCTTTTAACGTCTGTCACGTGACACTAGGTAATTTGTCCACTGGGGTTGGTGCAAAATAAGGTTATTTCCAAATAAAGCCTGTAAAAAGCACTGAAAGCGGGATTTAACAGTCAAAACTTTGGTTCATTGCACAGATTGTTCCTTTTTACCCCCAAGAAACACCACCCTTCTGTCATCTTCCTACTCCACCACGTTATAATACTAGTAGTAATCAAACATTAGAGCAGTGCGTTCACGCGCGTATTTTGCATGTTTGGTCTACTTTCCGTACTTTCCGGACATTGGGAGTTCAGGCTCTCCCTGATCCGCCTCCTTGGTGCAGTGTACCCCATTACTCTAAAGTGTCCTCGTATGTAAGTTTCGCCTGCGGTTGACCCATGTCGTGCAGTGAAGTCGCGAATAATACTGTCTATTTCTTTTTGTCTATTTCACCTGTCATGGTGCTGAAGAGGCATAAATGTTCTAGGTCAAATAATCGAACTCGGCACATAATTGTCCAACGAGATAGACTATCTACCGATGGTCTACCTGAGCGTCCATTCTTTACTGTTTGACAAGGGACAGTTGTAACTTGCGATGGCCTTGAAGTACTGTTTCCAAAGGATAGGGTCTAAAAGTACTCACGAGTGACCACGAGTAAGGTTACATAATGTCAGTGATGTTATTAAAAGGTAAATTTTAAAGTCATTGTAAGGTCGTTTCATCAAATAATGACATATCCACCAAACTGGGACTATTTACTGGTGTAGTAATCAGAGATTACAGCAGTGGCTGTGCGTTCACAATTCGATTGTTCAGTTCCTTTACAAATATTGGCTGTTGAAATTATGTTCTTTGATGCTTATTACGTGACCTATTTCAAAAAAAAAAAATCCGAGAGTTTATGAAACGAAATGAGGCTCAAAACTTTTGCATGTTTTGTTTCATTGAATGACAGATAACGATCTGCACGTGAAGTTGAACTAGCAATGAATAGATTAAAAACTTGTAAAACTATAAACTTGTAACAAACTATAAACTTCCAGGAGAAGTATTTCTTTAAACTTTTTTTTCGAAACTGAACGTTCAATTTCAGAACGCCAACGCTTGTAACAAATATTTCTTGACATAGTTATTAGTCAAAGAGCGCATCGCCAAAAATTTTACTTTGCATTTGTATTTTTTTAAATTACTCGAATTTACGACGTCTTCTTCTCAAAAATGAAAAATGTTAAATTAGTAATGAATAAACCATTCTGACCACAAATCACGGCCCTTGGGTAAGCTACACAACTCGGAAGAAAGTTTGACTCCTGAACCATTTGCCGAGCTACAACTCGCAAAATTTATTTTTCAATTTATTTTCACATTTTGGGTTTCCCTTTCATTCCATGATATGCAATCTGCAATCTGCAATCTTTAGTCCACATGCCACGATTGTGAACACCTCCAAAGGAGTAGGGGAAAGACATGGAGGAGATGTACCTCTTCTAAACTGAGTCGCTAAAAATTATCGGACGTGTTCTAGTTAAACTAGTTGCGTTCACGTGGTGTAACGCAATCCTAGACCAGTGCGTTCGAAATTTTTTGGGACGACCGTGTTCACCGATTTGTCCTCCTTGTAGTTGTACTGTAGCAGGGGCAAATAACAACATGAGTGCGTGCACGCAGTCACGAGTTAAATCCGATGGCAGCGCGTATGAATAACGCAAAGCGCTAGCTACAGTTTGGCGCTGTGATTTTCGACTACAAGTAAATGAGCATGAATGTTTTGTAGCTCGGCGTTCAGAAAATGTATACATAGTGCACGCCTGAAGTTTCGAGCCTTACTTCGTTTGATAGAACCGCTCGGATTTTTCTTCGCTTTCACAGATGAAAAACGTAATATGATGAGCCTGAAAGAACATAAGCTCAACAGCCAATATTTGTAGAGAAACTGAATGGAATCATGAACGCACAGCCACTGCTGCAATCTTTGATTACTACACCAGTAAATAACTTCAGTTTGATGCATATGTCATAATCGTGATAAAATGATCTTACAATGACGTCATAATGACGTAATAATAACATTATTAACATTTTTTTGAAGTAATCTCACTCATGGTAGCCCGCGGTCACTCGTGGTCACTCGTGGTCATTCGTGGTCACTCGTGGTCACTCGTAAGTACTTTTAGACCCTATCGTTTCCAAAGTGCTGGAGGAACTTCTCAAGTAATTCAGAAAATACCTCTCCCAGATCTTTTGATTGGTTCACTTCAGTTTCGTCGGTAACTATGCTCACCAACTGATCTGATCTATTTTATTAACTAAAACTCGGTAACCCAGTTCATTGCTGCTGCTGGAAGATGAATAGCGGTCTCTGCGCAGATTCGTCGATTGATTACACCAGTACACCAATCGCATTTATATTGGATAAATATAACCCTGACATATAGTCCTAACATATTCCCCTCTACATACCACACAACTGCAAACCAACAAAATAAATTTCCAAATTTTGACCATCAATTTTGAATGCAAAAAAGCAATTTGTTCAATTAAATACACACGAATTTCTGGCTTATAACAAACTGATGGGATATCTGGACATTGTTCTGTGTGGTAAAAGCTAAACCACCCATCTTTAACTTCTGAAAGGGCAAACTGTGCCTTACCATAAGCACCTGGAGCTCGTTCAGTCCCTAGCATCTTGTCTAACTTACTGCTTACCTTTACGAACCACTGAAACCATTCTGCGTAACAAAGAGAGTCTTCCGAGACACTCATGTCTTCTATTATTGGAGGGAATGGAGGTCAAAACAAGAGGAAGAACATGTTTGTACTGTACGAATTACCACGTGGAAACTCTAGTGTGTGCTTTCAGCATATGAAGCCAAAAGATACAGACACATTCTCTTTCTGCATACGAAGCCAAAAGATACAAACACATTCTGATATGCAGTAGACAAATAACTTTTATTTGTTATGGCCGTGTGTGTCAACCTCGACGGCCATGTGGAATATACGCCGGTTATTTTCAGGCACTTGTGGGAAACATGTTTGGTTCACGATTACCACCAGTAAATACTCTATGGTATAACTTACGAAAAATTTCACTTCAGACTAAAATTTTACATTTTTATTTACACAACGCGTGGAACACTTTACAAATAACTTTTCAAGTGTGGAAGGATTTTTCTGTCCAGTGGTTCACATACTAGTGTAATATATTTAACAGCTATTCCTCGAGCTTGTGCTGAGGAGATAACATAACGTAACACATTTAACGCTGATTTCTTTTTCCAATACCTACATTATTTGTTGTCTAGGTCTTGCTCCATTGGTTCACAATGTCTGGCTACATACTCTTCACAGAGCTTCTGAGCAGCTAGCCTCTTACCCCTCAAACGCCTCTTGGGCTTGACACCTTTAGTTTTCTGTTTCATTTCTTTGTCAGTTTGTTTGCTTTCGGAATGAGTTTCTTGATTTTCTTTCTTTGGAATGGGACTAGTGTTAAGATTGCCAACTATTGCACTTGACGACTCTGCGGAAAAAAAAATTCCATTGAATAAGCCCCAGCCACACAAGAACTCACCCGAGATCTGATTCTCACGGATTTGGTTGGATGAGGTTAAACCCAATTAAGCTGATGTCGGTAGTCAGAGGGGCCTTAATACCAGCCTCATAATTAAGGTAACCATATCCTTCCAATCAATCAAAACTTTGAAGACGTGATTTCTCGGGCACCCGTAGGAAAGTCCGAGTCAAAAAAAGTAAGCCGTTTGGTTGCCAAAACGGGGGTCATGGTAAGCGTAGAGAGTGGAAACTGGGGATGACAATGCGACAGCTTGCTTTATCGTGTGCTCGCTCTTCGTGAACAACGTAATATACAGAATGCTGTGTTTTGTGAAGAACGTTTTAGAAAGAATTACGCTTTTCGCACATACAAAGATGTCGATCGTTTTCGGAACGGGTTGGTCCACGAATTATATTGCTTGAAAGCCTGCCCGTTCTCACGAAATAACAAATGAGCCATGTACAAGTTCAAACTACGAAAACACTCACAAAAAAAACTATGACTACTGACTTGAAAACAAACAATCTGATGCTGAGACGAACACTTCAAATGTTGAAAAAAGCAAGAATCTTCATAAGCAGAACTTCGAAGATGAAGCAACTAGAATAGTAAAATATCTTCGCGTAACTCTTGTGTTAAGTATCCTGATTCTTTTACTTGTTTTTATTGTGTTCAATAAGCTTTAAATACGATTTGATATTGCGGTACGAAGCCCGAGTAAACAGCTCTTAGAGCGTCTAGTTGATCATTGCACAAAAATTTCAGGCTTGAACGGGATTCAAATCCATGACCTCTGCGATACAGGTGCAGTGCTCTACCACCTGAGCTATCAAGAATCAAGAACTGGTAGGGCACTACACCGGTATCGCAGAGGTCTTGGGTTCGAATCCCGTTCAAGCATGAAACTTTTTTCGGGCTTTAATTTCACAGCTGCTTAAGTTGCGTATATAACTGTGATGATCATGTACATGTATGCAATTCAACTATTTCTCACAAGCCCATCCTACTGCAGGTTCTATCTCTAGGTGCTGGTTTAACCATGGACTCTTGCTGAGAAATCGAAGACATTTCACAGTGTCGTGGATTCTACTGACTCCATGGTAATGGGCTGGTGTTCGATGTAGAATTGACTTCCATTGGGTTTGCAGTTGCTTTATGTGCAGTTCCTTTCGTCGACTGGTCGTGGATATTTACTTCCTTGACAACAGTTTCTAGTCTTCTTACTTCCAAGATTATACAGCATTTTTACGGCGCTTGTATTATCGGTCTTCCCAAACAACAGGTAACTCGGTTCCCGAGGGAGAGAAATTACGCTATTTGGGAACAGCAACGTGGCCGCCGAGACGTCAGGTGAAAAAGCTCTATTATTTGGGAGGAGGCCGTGTTCGTGTTTTCTTAATCTCTATTGGCTACGATCTCTGTTTCATGGGTAAAGGGATGATACAATAGACGTGTGTCTCAGACATGTCGTTTTGAACCCATCGATGGGATTCAAGCCCACTATTTGATCAACCGATTTGATCACCACCATAGGTCATGAGATTATTTTGGAACAATACAACTACTCCTTCGTTCTCCACGTTTTCTCTCAATAAAAGCCTACACATGTACACACTATTACACAATCCCAGTAACCTTCACATCCACGGTTTCCCTATATTAAATATGTGTATTTACAGTATCTACAGCAGGTAGACCTCGCCTAATAATTCTACAGTACCAGTATTGGCCAATTGAAACATGCTAAGGGTACAGTAAGTCACGATTTTGGCACTTTTTGAAGGGTTGTCAAAATTTCTCATAAGCACAAGTACTAAAATTGCAAGATCTGTACATGCAGTCCAAACAAGAGAGGTTGAAGGATAAACGATTATAGGACCTATTCCCAAGGTAATCCCTATCAAGTTATTTGGACACAGTTCTTCTGCGGGCAATATTACCAAGTGAGTGGCTTCGGCTGTCCACGTTATACCACTGGCTAATTCTAGACCCTCATAGGATTTCCGAAATGCGAGGAGATTTAAAAATAACTTTAGAAGGATTACTTTGGGAGTAACCACTACATGGCGGATTGGCTATCTTACACTTAACACAAATCGTTCCTACCTTTAAGGGAGAATTTTTTGTTGGAGTATTTTTTGAACTTAGCAACAAAAAATCCATCCATATTGTGAGTATGTGAGAAAAATCTCTTGGTTAGTTTCAAAGAAGGATGAAAATGCTTTCCCCTAAACCTAGAAAAAGACAACAGAAAAATCAATAGCACAACTAACAGCAAAACGACTATACCTTTATCACAGCGAATAACAGCACCGTTATACCACAAAATCGAACGTAACTTGAATGCAATAAATCAGGAATGCAAATGTTTGAAAATCGACCCAAACATCATACAGTCTTCTCAGAGCCAAAAAGGATAACCTTTCAACATAATTTTCTAATTTGATCATAATAAACTACTTACTGAACTAATAGTCCGCGCGCGCTAAAGTTTTACTTGGGAGCAGGTTTGGGAACATAACAGTGTGTAACATCACCCTGTAACATCACAGAACACCTTCATCTAGTTCCTTCGCCACCGCTAATCCTTTCAGGACAACCGTCTTGTAGTCGGAGCGAAAGAGTAAGGCCTTAAAGTGCAACAAAGCCCCTATATTTTTTTCCTTTAATGAAATCTAGTTTTCCCACACACTCGATTGATAAAATCCCCGCATTTCTACAGGCGTTTAAAGTTGTAATTTCTGCCGCCGCCACCGAGCATAATCAGGGTTGGGCTTCTGGTGACGTCATCGAAGGACATTGCTGAAAACACTCAAGAGACGTTTGACTGGGTTTCGAACGTTGTGAAAACATATTTGGGGTATTTGTGCTTCATATTTAATCAAAAATGGAAAAGACTTTAAAAGTGGGGGACTTAAAATGAAAGAACTGTATCATCTAGCAATACAATTCGGAGTCTAGCTACGATTAGCACGACTATGATAAATATTTTTTTCGATTTCGAAGTCGCCAGTCGAGACCTGCACGATCGACAATTTGCCGGCGCATTTGGCTTATAAAGGTTAAAACAATAGCTGAAGAGTTAACTTACAGCTACTGAAGAGTTATAAAAATGTCAATGAACACGGAAAATTCGCGGAAAAATTTTTCTTTCCGCTTCGTTATTTCCGACCAACCGTATGTATACAAAGTCAATTACTAAATTAGTGTGTACGAACATCAACATTGCGAGTTACAGAAATCTGCATTTCTCGTACTAGTAATTACAAATCGTTCGACAAGATCTTGACAAAAGGTTCAGTATGGTGTCAGTTAAATGAGTACATTCCTCCTTCACTGATCTTTTGTTTCAAACGTATTTTTTACGTACGCTAATAGCCCGAGTGTTGCGTTTCGGTCGAAAACAATCACATTCCCTTAAGTTCAGCGCTACAATCTCCGTCCGCAAAGTCGTATCTAAATGGTTTGTTTTACTTTCCTTATATACTTATCAATGCTTGATTCGTTTTAAGTTTGTAACTGAGATATATTTCGTTGCTCAAAGAACAAAACAATTGTGTATGCAGAAGGGCCTTTGAGAAACTCAGCCCCATTCTCCACTTCGTGCGAGTAGCTTGCGTGTGGTTGTATATGAAATACATAGCTAGTTCAGCAGTTCGAAGCCTCACTATAATCGCCTCGTTGTAAGAAGTACTTGTCCTTGACTATTCGTTTAGAAAACTCTCTATTTCGAGGGCAAAAAACGTGATGCGATTAATTTGTCGTACAATTACCTCACCTAAGTTTCCTTTATTTTGGTCTGGGACTCTGCGGTTCGTTTCAAAGAATAGTCAGATGGCTCCCAGCTTATCCCAAATTCGTGTCTTATCTACCTTGACGATGTCGAGCTTTGCACTAGAAGCTAGAGAAGAATATACAGGCCATGAAAATCTCTAGGTTTTTACAGCAGCGGCGAACCCGAGATCGAAGAACTGCTCGATGGCTCCCTCTTTCGGTCTGACTTCGCACAAGTCAGCACACTTCTTTCGTCTTTTTCTCGCTTCTGGAAGAGTGCCATCGAGATAAAGGTATTGAAGGAAGAGGATAGCTCTCTCCTACGCTTGCTGTACTGCTACTCCCTCCAACAACACATCTTCGTCGCATTCTGCAACGATTTTGAATCACGTTATCGCATGTTCACATATGTTCTTCTCAGAAGGAAAACATTGTTAGTCCTTCGATGACGTCACAGGCCAACTTGCCCCATTTTTCGCTATTGCTCGGTCGTGGCCTCGAAAAGGCCAACCTCACGACTTTTGAAAATTCAAAGAAAATTAACGAAAACAGCTGCAAAGATAATTTTTTCGCAGTGGTGAAAAGAAAAACAAGGAGATTTACAGAAGCGAAAAAAAAAATTGGGGGGGGGGGGTTAGTTGCACTTTAACAAAAATGCAAAAGCAAGGCTCTTGAGCTGAGTTACATGGTTTACAGCGACCATCCGATAAAAGAAAAAGTTTGATACGCAGAGCAACACTTAGCCCTTGATAATCTTTCATAGTAGTCGCTTGCAGCAGTGTGTACGCATATGAATAAGCCTGACTAGCTTGCACCAAGTCTATCACTAATCTGCAAATTCTATGTTCCAGATTATCGAAAAGAAGGTTGTGGTCAACGGTATCAAATGTTTTTTAAAGGTCTAAAACGACACCAATTGCTTAATCACTTAGCCTGCGAGAAGGCTCTGATTAGTGAGCCTGCCTGCAGGGTAATATTCATAAGCTTAGGGGAAATAAAATATATTTATGCCAAGAGCGGTGCCTCAAAAAGCCGTTAACGCTATCTTACTATAATTGCGTTCGTGCGCGCGGGTAGGATTCATTGAATTACAGAGACTGTGCTGGAATAAATTTGGCCACTCAAGTGGCGTTTATTTCTAACCAATTACATATAAAAATAGATGCACAATGCTTATCGAAAAAATGTTAGTTACTTGATTCAGCGAATTAAGTTGGGGCGAAAAATAGCAAAAATGCCAGAGAAAAATGGGAGCACTAAGGGCAGAGGAGGAGATCAGGGGCCGGAGGAGGGCCGATGAAATGAATTCGTTCGGTTACAAGCTGCTAACCCCATCGGCATTGGCAGAAAAAGGGGCGAGAGAAAACCGAGATCACCAATTTATATCCTGCTGGATGTGTGGTGAGTAATCAGAAAATTTTTAATCTCGACTCAACCTCTACCGCCTGTCCTCCAAAATAAGATAAGACAAGGCCCCGCCCTGACATAAAACCCATTATTGCGCTAGGTCAATAATGGGGCATTTTTTAACAATTATTGGTAATGAAACATTAATCTTACTTGGAGAATCCTTCTTGGCCAAAGTCAAGTCCGGTTGACACTAATTTTACGTGTCTTTTGCTGAGGGCATAGTCTATTACACACTCATTTTCGTCCACCTATAATACACAGTCCATGGTAAAACAAGTTAGAGTTGATTAGTATTGACCAACCACACAACCGCCTGACTGACCGACCCACTGACCCACTGACCAACCAACCAAACCACCGACCAAACAGCTGACCAACTGACTGACCAATCAACTGACCGATTGATTGACCGACTGACCGACCGATTGATTGACTGACTGATCGAACCAGCCATACACCAGTCAGAACTTGAAAGATGCGTTCGTCTCAAAGACTAACTGACAGACTGACTGACTGACCACGCAAAGGCATTTTTTCTAATATACTGCTTAAAGAGACACAGTCAGCTGGTGCACATGCGCATCAGATACCATTTCATAGCTAATTTGCATATCACAGAGATGCGATCCATACTGTGAAATGACCTTTGTTGGAGTTTTTAATATGTTTTACTATACAACTGAGAAAATTTCTTTATTGTGATTGGCAGAGAGCAGGCCAATTTATCGTTAATTTTTAAATGGACACAGTCAGCTTTGGGACCACGCTGACCTGGACACTAGTTTTCTCACTTTGAACAGAGATCACCTCAACCTAAAATCAAAGATACACGTTGAGTAAATCTAGAAATCCGCTTAAATCTTCGCAGTGTTTTGCCTGATTTTCAATTGTTTTACCAAAAAACTTGTTTTTGAGTGTGCTTTTACACATCCTATAATATTATTATATCACATTTGGTTGAAAACAGTATGGATCGCATCTCTGTGATATGCAAATTAGCTATGAAATGGTATGTAATGCGCATGTGCATCAGCTGACTGTGTCCCTTTAAAGTAGTAAACATCTCCTTCTACCTTCCATAATTTCAATGAAAATCCATTATACCTATACAAAGGTTTTCCAAGGTGATCAAAGACCTTTGTCAGTGGAGAATAAGAAATGCGGTAATTAAGGATGTCTGTTACTAAGGTACACAAATGCTGGGAATACATACCAAAACAGAGCAGGTGGAATATACAATGTATCCACCAGTGGATGATCTGGCATCTGCAGCATCAATAGCAGACAAAAGGAGTTCTTTTTGAATATGGGAGCATCGCTGAATATCCTTTTCTGTCTGTAAAAAGACAAAATGCTATCTTAACTCACTGCAACTACGTTTTCTCACTTCGTACAAAAAAATGGCTGTTCGAGATACAATAACACGTCAACATATCAGACATTTCAGAAATAAGAAATTGGCAAACCTCTGATCTGTCAAAAAGTAAAATTAATCCATGCATTTTAGGTTTATGATGCTTTATGCTTTATGCACACGTTTGGATAAATTGATGTGTTCTTAGCCAATCAGAGAGCAGAAATTGCTGCTTGTATATTATTACAGAAGTTATTGAATTTAGACTTAATGGCAGGTGAACAATTATCCTCATAACCAAACAAAATTTGACAACAATGGACAAGTCCTAAACAATGCAAAAAGGTAGTCGTCGCGAGTAAGACCTAAATGGCCTGGCCTCTTGTTGGGTGGTCAAGTATTCTGAAGGATTATTCCATTTTAAACTCCAATAAGTTGCGAATTCTTTTACCCTTTCCTAAGAAGCTGCAAGGGATCAAATGTGGACCCTTGATTGGTGACACAACACCACTGTTTGACAGTAATGCTTGTCCCATTGTCTAAAAGAAATGACTCAGTTAGGCAAACAGAAGGTTCTTTTTCTGTTGAGTTGTTCATGGGCACTTTAATTCAATGTATGATATGCTCTATGACTGACGTATTAATCACCCAATAACCTGCCAATTGACCTGTTACAAAACCAGAAAGACAAGCAGGCAGCCAAACAAAACCAGGGCCATGAACATGTCACATTACAGTCTCTAATACCTTGTTGATTTTGACCGACTGGTCCTTTGATATAACTCCTGTTCCACTGCACGGAGCATCAAGAAGAACACGATCAAACCCTGCCATCACCTGCCATCAAAATGTCAGATCTTTAACCATAAGGAATGGACAACAAATAAATTCATGGGGTGGGTTGGGGGTGGTGGTGGAGTGGGGGGAAGGCTACAAACTTAGCAGACTACAAATAATACAACATACCAAAACCACACTGATAAACCTACAAGGAAGATATTACATGGACGCCCGGAGACATGACACTTCTACACGACACGAGCAATTTCGTATCTGCGAGCACCCAAATAATGTTCTATTTATTATATAAACACCAACGAAATACCAAACCATTTCGCGACTTTTTATGTAACCATAGCAACGGTATCTTTTTTTTTAAGTCTGAAGATAATAAGCACTACATAGAAGTCAAAAAGTGTCAATTTCGCAACAAAGTGCCGAAAGATCGTGGACTTAAATGCATAACATTTGTAGTAAGTTCAATACTGGAGATAAATTCTCCTCAGGGTTTGGTTTATTCGAAGAATGGCATGTGTAACATCTAATTTAGGTCAGTGCATACTAAACGACACCTGCCCAGATGGCAAACGCATTCAAAAGAAGTTTAACAGAAGTTTCAGTGGTAGTAGAGACTTTATTTAACGAGGGTGGCACTCAATAGCAAATAAAAACTAACAAACACGTGGCCCTCCGAAATTACAATAACAAGATCCACTAAATATTTACAAATCTACAATTAAAAATTGCACCTTTGGAAATGCTCTGCCATCATAATTACACACCAGAGTGTTACTTATTCCTGCAGAAAGAAATAAATGATAAGATATGATAAATTTGTTCGCACAAAAAATGGTAAGAAAACTAGTTAACAACAAGTGGCAATAAATGCCACACATGATTGACTGGTACATCAGACATGTTGGACATGTTGTGCAAGTGTGGAGCTTTTTGTGTGATAAAATCTCACACAACGTATGGAATTTATGCAAGTTAACCCCCAACCGCACAGCATAATCAGCCAATGTAACTTGTTATGCATTTAAAATCTCTGCGAATTTTCACTCCCTCCATCTCCATGGCCATACAAGTGAAGTAGACAAAGGCATTGCATATTGTACCAATGTAAATTATTAATACACTGACACAAAACCCACCTAATCTGTGAATATTAGCTACCAAGGCTTTTGTTCTGTCCTTTTTAGCATCGTTTGCAACCACAAGTCCAGTGTTCTTTAGGAGTGAAGCTGCAAGGAATGTATCATTCAAATCTTTTAATCAAGAAAGCATTCTCAATGTGCTTTACACAAACAAAAGCATTATCTTCACATATATTCTCCTTTATTTATTTACATGATGCTCTCAGTAAGATCTGAGCATATTTCTTCTTCAAGACTTCACTCCCAAGTTCAAATAAGCTCAAGAAGTGGGATAATTGCTTTTACGCCTAACTCCCAAGACATCACGTTTAAATTTTCTTTTTAACAAAGCTTTTTTGGATTTTTTGCTTGTAGCAGCCTGGTCTAACTGTTGCATGCTTCAGTCCAAACCCTATTAAGCAGCCACCTACTAAGCGGCCAGATATCAAAGTCCCGAAATTATTGTCAGTAAAATACTGTAGATAAAACCCCTGTAAACCGACCACCTCTATAAAGCGGCCACGGCCACACTTTGGTCGATAGATAACCTGATGAAGTAGTCACAAGCCCCCAGGCTTGTTTGTAATTGACTAAATTGACATTTTAACTAAGTTTGGTGCTAATTCCGGACGAACCCCCATTTTCCCGAGGGTGGCCGCTTAATACGGGTTTGACTGGCTAATTTAAAATGGGGAGAGCATGCACTCATGCAACTCCACGAAAAAACCCTTTAACTTTATTGCCCTCACTGCTTCGTGCTCACGTGCGAAATCTATGGCCGCCACCAGTGTTATATTAAAAAGAGAAACCATTCCAAGTAAAGTAAATTTCTTGCAAGTCAGGTTTTCAAGCCTTTTGGCTTAAGACCTAATTTCACTAGTCGTTTATTCTGGCACTGATGTTTTCTTCAGCTGTATGTGTATACATGTATCTACAAACACTAGTTTGTCAGTGCCTACACAGCAACATTATATTCCTCTCTGGAGGAAATATCAAAGATATCACAAGTAAGTTCTTTTGTTCAACCACATTATAGCCACTTGCCACAGCAGATAAACGCATGCTATTAAAGCAATCGCCTCATAAATATCCCATGAAAAGGATCCTTGATGTCTCTTGCTCATGCAAATCTCATCCTTCTCCCGAGTCTAATCTGAAGGTTCAACAAGTTTGACCATTTCCCCTTGCTTTTCTTAAGTTCACTCTATGCCTTATCCCAAATGTTTTCACTAATAAACGTTTCCATTATTAGGCATAGAAAGACTGTTATGCATATGTGAATTTAATGCTGTGTTATTTGTTTATATGGATAACACTACCTGGTGAATGTTAGGGGCCATCAACAAATTTTCATATAAATTTAACACATTAAGTACGTTAAGTAGAGGCAGTTGACAGTTCAGATTGATACAATAGTGAGAACATTTGGTCAGAAACCTCCAGAATGACATAAATAATCGAAGGCTCTTTAAGCCAACTCGAAAATTGAACAAACAAACAATCGTATGCAGCAGTTGGTTTTTAAGAAACCATACAAAACAACATTTGAACAAGAATTCATAATATTTCAAACAACATGTTCATATTATACACGTATAAATGTTTAGAATGAACAATAAGAAATAAATTGTTCTCCCGGTAGATGTGTGACTCTTAAAATGGATATAAAAGTTCAAAAGAAATTACAAATAAAACTGATAACGTGGAAATATGTAAAAAAAAAAAAAGTGTCACCTTCTGAATTTTTCATAAAATGACACTTTTTTTGCATTCTTCTTCCTTAACAGTTTTCTATTTCTTATTTTCTTTTGAAATTTTACATTGAACACATATGAAAGGGGTGGTCAAAAATATTTTCTCCAGCCAGTTTTTCATGTGTTTGTTCAGTTTTAACATTCGATTATAGTCTCAACATGACCAAGAAACAATCGACAACAAAACTGAATATAAAGTGACATGTCCTGTCTTGTATTGTAAATCCTAAGAGTGTGTAAAATGTTCTTGACAAACCAAGTGTACCCTATGGTTTTTGTCTTAATCAAACTAACATGATATCCGTAAAACGTAAGTGAGCTTAACTTTTAAATTTTTCAAATAATTTAAGTCTCATATAACATACTCATTACTGGATATGTGAAAGATACATAGGTAAATTATAGTTGAACTGAACGAAGGGTAAAATTTGCAAGCAATTTAAACGATTACTTTCGTAAGCCTGAAAAAAAATGAAGGCTACTTGATGGTGGGGATGACATATGTGAACAATGGTTAAACCATGGAATGAATGAAACAATCCGTGGAGGTAAAAAAAGAACAAACAAACAGCATGTACATAAGGAATCTGTCTACCACACTCCTTTGGAATACTGCAATCAGAAGAACATGAACATGACAAAGTCGATGCAGCACAAAATTTATGAGAGCACTTCAGTTGATCTGTATAGTCTTCTTAATGCTCTCAAAGTATTTTTCAAAAAGCACTGTTTGATTCACAAATTCATCAATCAGTTATGCTGGAAATATTATTATTTGACTATTGCAATATACATGCATTTCACTCGTGAATGGCTTATGTTAATGAGTGACACCAACGGCTAGCAGTAATTATCTGTGATATGGTCATTTAGAATTATTTTACCTATGTATGTTGTTTTTCCACCTGGGGCTGCACACATGTCCAAAATACGCTCATTTTCCTGTGGAGCCAAAGCCATGACCGGGAGCATGGAAGAAGCCCCTTGCAACATGTAGTGCCCTGCAAGGTATTCTGGGGTGGCTCCTGGTGAGTAAATAAGTATCCACATCAGTTGTTATATAAGTTACGTAGGTAAATAGGTAAGTAGGTTAGGTGCATACATATACTTAATATGCAAATTTGTTCATGCTAATAACTTGGCACCTTTGAGTAAATCCTTTAAATTAAGCATCGATGGCCCAGTATGTTCCTCGTCAAACAGATAAAACAGAGAGCTGACACTTTTTGGTTGCGTATGCCGTAATAACACAAAAGATACATGTATCCCATCAGTTAGGGCTACTGATACTGTTTCTGTTTGTATATTTTAATGACTTGTACCCCCTCCAATGCATCTGATGACCCAACCTGCCTGACCAATTTGATAAATTTTACCAGACTTCAAAAGGATGAACACACTTAAGTAAATAACAGTTTTATTTTGTTGATTTAAGAGTTGTAACAAGTGAGTGCATGGTAGTACTATCATGATCAAGCACTTTTTCCCTCCGTTGCTCACTCCCCCAATAACGTTACTGACGTGGCATAGCGTACTTTCCACTGTTGCAAGATGTGTTTGATATTTACAGACAGGCACGTTTCAGTGTGTTGGAAATGCCAACAAACACAACCTAATCATCCAAGCAAAACACTCCTCTGCATCGAAGCTTGCATACTACCCTGGACTGCTCAACACAACATACAGTGCACTGTCCACGACAAATCCCACTTCTGGTTAGTATTGTACTCTCATTACTTACCAATTGGAACAGATGAGTCATAGACAACCAGTCCAACTTTTGACCATTTACCAATAGGATCTAAATTTACTCCACGGTTAATAAGGGCCTGCAACAATATTGAAAAGGAAAACAATCTGTACGTTGGGTACATTTACTTATACTTCACATACCAGAAACTGAAAGCAGGGGTTTCATTAAGGGCCAGCCACCTGGTTTAACCATCTAGGGGAACGTTTCTCTTATATAAAGAAGTTCAGTTCAAAATGTTTCATCCGCCTGTGAAAACCAGTTACCTTCCTGCTGAAAACATTATTGAAACCCCTGCCGAAAGGAAACGCCAAAAACGTCTTATGACTGAGGAGCTTTGAAAATGAAGGAACTTAGCATTCAGCATTTTTAGAACGATGTAAAGCTAATTTGGATAAGTACTGGCAACATTGCAGAAAAATATACATGCAATGAGTTTTAGGTAACTATGTAAAGGGTCATGGTAACCTGGGTCATCATGTTTGCACAACTATAATTACATGAACCTACACAAGCTTTTTCAGTTCAGTTTTTGGCATCTCCAAAGCCAAAAAAATGGCACATCCTGTTAAATAATTAACTATCCTGAATCAGTTCAGTTCTCAGTGCTTAAAAGACAAGTCTTCACCACTCTGGCCTTACTTTAAACTGAATTAATTCCCCCGTCATTCATTTATAACATTCACTACTGTCAAATTAGATCCACTTATTTTACCATGATCTGTGCTACTGGCTGGCATAATCTGCGCAATTTTCTCGAAAAAAAAATTGAATGGTCATGTACACATCAAAATGACTGCATCATTCAATAAAATGCAAACTCTGAAGTTAACATCCTAAATATTAAACTAAAGGTTAAATCCTAACTAAAGACCCTGTTTTTTGCTGGTGTCAAGCAATTACGATAACAACCAAAGAACGTTAAAGAAAAGAAACAAACAAAATGGTTGGAAATCTACCAATCACAACCCACAGAAGTGGTTTTTTCAACCCACTGAAGTAAACTTCTGTTAATGAGAGGGCTGCTATGATTGATGGCAGTGAAACACAAAAACGTTGATTAAACAGAGTTTGTGTGTTATTAAAAAGCACAGTAACAACTACAGCTGTATGTGTTCCGTAGGGTTCTACCCTCCCAAAGTACCTGTTGAAATACCCTCTTGTAACAAGTTACTGAAAAGGACAACCTAATGTATTGCAGCCTGGTTTATACACCTGATTGAAAATACATCGTCTGAAGAAACGTAGAAAACAGAAGCAATAGGACTTTATAGAATTATGGGAAGACTGAGAAAGCATTTGCATGATCATTAATGTTCAAGATTGTTTCCTCGTTGCATAATCACAGGTCAGCTGCCTGAAGTGGTGATTTAGAGAACCATGGAAACTGCCAAAACCTTCCTTAAGGTAGCTAAGTTAGAAAACCAAAGAAAATTTGAATGCTAAAAGCATTGAGATATGCTCGAGTATACAACAGCTACTAAAGACAAACCATAAAGAACAGACCCAGCCTGCAACTGACTGTTCATTCAGTGAAAAGCAACTCTGGTTGTCATAGCCATCATTTGACGTGCTTACGTATTATATTTCACAGACTCCCTTTGAAATATATGAGACAACAAATGGTAGGAAATTCCCGGTTAGTGCTTCAAACCACTTTTTAATGCCAACAGAAGCCCCCCCCCCCCCCCCCCCCCAAAGAAACAATAAAAGGGGCCTGGGTATATCCGCAAGGCCCTGGGACCCAGATCTCGTGGTGCCATGATGCTTCGGTGGCTTTTTTCCTAGTGCTTCAAACCATTCGGTAAGTATTTTGCTTTTGCCCTACTTTTTTACAAATTCTAACCTTTTTTAGGCTCTACCTCTGTGTTTTTACACAGTAGGTTTCTTTTAGGTGATATTTGTTGCTTTTCAAGATATTTAAAACCGCTGAACATGTCCCATAGAAGACACGAGTCGCGTAAAAGGTCTCGCTCTCGGTCGCCATCTTCCCACCAAAACTCTGTTTCGTCGCCTGACGTACACCTTGAAGGGTTCCCGCCGAAATGGCGCAAGGACGAAAACGATTCCCTTCAGAAGATTCTTCAGTCGATTGAACGTCTTTTCAACTGAATAGACTTGTTTGAGTCGCGAGCAAATCAGCCAGAAACTATTACAGATACTGATGATGATGCTTTGTCGATTATGGCTGATGAAACGTCAGGCTTGGAGATTAGCGAATGTTTGGCGACCGAAGCGTCTTTTAAGACTGCTACGTCGCCCGTTGGGGCACCCGTAGAGCCTATTCAGGCACCCGTAGCGCCTACTAAGGCACCAACAGAGTCTAGTAAGACATCTGACGAAGCTGAAAACTCAACGAAATCTAGTGATGATCATGGGCTGTTCGACCCAGTTGCCAAGTCTACCTCCTGGAAACCATCAGCTTCTTTCTCCAAGTTTCTGGATACAAATTTTCGGAGAAAATATCTTTTATCTTACCAGCAATCTCTTGTTATTTTGGATGACTGGGAAACTCCTGAAGTGGATGCACTCTCTGCTCCAAAACTCGATCAACAATTTAAAATGAAAAAGTTTGTATAAGAAAGGGATAAGGAAATGTTTCATGTTCAGTGTGCTTTCTTAATTGCCACAGGCCCACTTTGTGGCCTTCATGATTATATTTAAAATGATTCAGTTCCATCTTATGAAGAAATTAAAGTAGCTTTTGAACAAGCTCTTTGCCTTTTAGGCTCAGCCAATGCTCAGCTGTCTATCCTGAGACGACAGAGAGTCCTCGCAGCCATAAACCGTTCAAGGACAAACCTTGCGGAACCACCTCTGCCTAATGCAAAATCATGGCTATTTGAGGATGATTTCCCCTCCTAGGCCTTAAAACAGGCTAAGTTGTTAAGGGGTCTCACGAAAAATTTAGCACAGACTACAGGGAAATCCTTCTCTAGACGTAGTAATAGTTCCCAGTCTCAAAGCAGACATCGAGGAGACACCTTTAACAAGTATCAATCCACTGGGTATTCAAACCCTTCTAAATCTCAGTCAACTTACCAAGGGCCTCGTTCAAAAAAACGGGCTTTTTCGTCCCCCTCCCCAGAAGGGACGTCAGCCAGACTCTCAGAGTGCAGTGTCTTGGAGAACCCATACATCGGACCCACAGATTCTCTCATTTGTTTCAGGTTACAAGATAAGTTTCCTCAAAACTCCTTTTCAAAAGTCTCCAGAATTTATCCAAACATTGGGTCAGGAGGCACTAATACCCCAGGAAGTGAACGAGTTATTGCAAAAAGGGCCCTACATAAGACCCCTCATGCCAGACACGGTTTTTTAAAGCTCCCTGTTTCTTGTATTCAAAAAGGGAGGATCTTTGCGTCTGTTGATAGACATACGTTCTTTGAACAAGTCCATTGTAAACGAGCATTTCCACATGGAAAACCTCAGTTGCTTAATAACGTTGCTTTTACCAGAGATTTTATGACAAATATATTTTTAAAAGATGCTTATTTTTCTGTGCCTGTTCATGAGTATTCCCGAAGTTCCCTCACTTCTTTTGGTAGGGAACATGTCACCAGTTCAAAGCTCTTCCATTCGGCCTGTGTTCAGCCCCCAGAATTTTCACGAAAGTTCTAAAACCTGTTGCCGCATTCCTGAGGAGGAAGGCCACTCCAGTCCTTATTTACCTGGACGACTTTCTTCTTTTGGCTGCAACAATGGAGGAAGCTGTGAAAAATACTCAGCTGGTAGGGACTCTCTTTCAGTCCCTAGGTTTTAAAATAAACCTCAAGAAATCATTACTGATTCCAACACAAGGGATAACCTTCCTGGGTTTCCAAATTGACCCAATGTGCATGATGATATCACTCCCGGCAGAAAAGGCCAAAATTCTTCACTGTTGTCGCAGTCTGCTCGTTTCTAAAAGTATCAAATTGCAAAACCTAGCAAGTTTAATAGGCCTGTTAGTGTCCTCGAAACCAGCCATTTGGCGAGCTCCACTACACTTTCGTCACTTGAAGTCAGATCTGAGAAAGGGTCTTCAAATGAACCAGGAGTCTTACGACACTTTGATTGCCCTGTCATCGAGTGCCAGAGTAGAACTTGCATGGTGGTTGAAACACACCCTCAATGCAAACGGCAGTCCCGTGCACCTTCCTCCGCCGGATATGATCACAACTGACGCATCCAAGAATGGCTGGGGTGCAGTTCATCAATCCCTTCAGACCAATGGCAGATGGTCACAAAAAGAGTCTCTCCAAACATCAATTATCTAGAGCTAAAGGCGTCCTTTTTTGGCTTTACTGAAGAACCTTTCTCAAAGGTAAGTCTCACGTAACTGTATCTCTCCAGCTAGACAACACGACCGCCACCGCTTACATCAACGACAAAGCAGGTACAGGATCCCACAGCTTATGACTGTGGCCTTAGAGATGTGGGATTGGTGTCAGGAAAGAGACATCCTTGTGATAACTTTTCACATCCCAGGAAGAGACAACGTCTCAGCGGACAAGGAGTCCAGAAAATTCAAGGACATGAGCGAGTGGAAGTTGGTCCCAATAATTATTCAGCCTATTCTGCTGAATTGTCAGACAGATCTGCTTGCGAGTCATCTAACTAACCAACTTGCAGATTAAATCAGTTGGAGACCCAACCTGGGAGCCATCCACACAGACACCTTTACGACAAACTGGGCTCCTCTATGGGGCTATGCATCCCCCCCGTTCAATCTGATATCCAAAATCCTGAAGAAGGTAACAACTGACCAAACGGATCTAATTCTCGTTGCTCCAGTTTGGCAAGCCCAGCCCTGGTGGCCGGTTCCACTGAGACTAATATCTCAGCCAGTGTTGCTACCGAACGGTCCAGCCCTCTTAACGGACGCGACCGACCTGAATTGAGTTCATCCAATGTATCCTCGCCTTCACTTGGCCGTGTTTCACATCTCTACCAACGTTTCCAAGCTGAGGGCATTCCATCAAAC
The DNA here is from genome assembly GCF_042242905.1 of Orbicella faveolata. Classification (NCBI taxonomy): domain Eukaryota; kingdom Metazoa; phylum Cnidaria; class Anthozoa; order Scleractinia; family Merulinidae; genus Orbicella; species Orbicella faveolata. The sequence goes on from NW_028301540.1 coordinate 18,021,449, forward strand.
GTTGCCTATCTACTCCTCGCAGCTACTCGTACCTCCACCACGTCATATCACTGGACGGCAAATTGATCCTCTTTTGTCATCTACAAGTGACATTGTAATTTACTTAACAGAACTCTTTAACGAAGGCTTAGCATACCGATCACTTAACGCCCTTCGTTCTGCTATTTCGTCAACTCATCCAGAGATAGACGTTTTTTTCAGCGGGTCAGCATCCTTACGTTACTAGGTTCCTTAAAGGAGCTCTCAATAAACGTCCTCCAAAGCCCAGGTATTCCCATACCTGGAACGTTGATGTTATAATTTAAATACATGATTTCTTTGGGGAAAAACAGCACCCTATCAGTTAAAGCTATGTCAGTGGAGTTAGTCACCCTGTTCCTGTCCAGAACGGCTTTACGCCTTGGCTTCCCTGGTTCTCAGACATTGCAGCGTCCTTCCAGAAGGGGTGTCTTTCAAACTCACCATTCCTAGAAAAACTGGCAGCGCAGATAAACCAGCGGAAGCATTTTTTTTTTTTGTCCACTTTGACCAAAGCAAGAAGCTCTGTCCCGTAGATTGTTTTAGACAATATCAAAAATCGTCCAGGAACATTCGACCCAATGAGTTGTTTATTTCATTTAAACGCCCCCACAAACCGGTCACTTCTACAACATTGGGGCGTTAGCTACGAACCTTCATGAGTGCAACAGGAATAGTCAGTCAAATTTTTAAAGCTCACTCTGTGCGTGGTGCATCTACGACAGCAGCTGCCAATGCATTTGTCCCGCTGTCGACTATCATGTCAATGGCCAACTGGTCTTCTACTTCAATTTTCAGAACATTTTACTATGAACCCTTGTTTACTTCAGACTTTGCTACTGGGGTCTTATCCTCAAAGTAGATGTACTTGTAAACTCAGCTATTCTCCCGTTGAGTTTTGATTTATATATATAATATATATATGTCTGGATTTATGGAAACGGTGTTAAAGACTGAATCAGGTGTTTTTGGATTTTTTTTTTTTTTTTCAGTTCTTTGTTTTTTGTTTTTTTTTTCTGCTTTCGCTATGACAGCAGCTTGTAAATCTTACCTAGCATGAAATGTAGAAACTCCTTGCCGCATGTTTCATTTATTTAGGTATTTTTTTCATTATTTAGCGACCCCCCGCCCCCCCCCCCCCCCCGTTTTTCAATTTGCGTTAAGTTTAGCCCAGGCTACACTCGTCTGAATTCAGTTCGCGCGGTGACTCTGACAAGGGGCGACCGATTAGCGTTCTGTATTTACTGTCTAAAGGAAGTCTGCCCGAGGACATCACTAAGTCCAATGAAGGCCCAAGTCTAACGATTTGCTAGTAAGCGTCGTCCATTATCATACGTGAGGCGGGCCTGAGGAGATGTGTAAACTGTACGGGTCACATTTAGTCCCGTAACAGAAGGCCGTTTGCCCTGTGGCGATAATGTTGTACTTGCTTTAGACAGCAAAACTCTTTAGCCACATCAATTTAGGGTTTAGACGTGCGATGGACTAGACATTTCTAGCTGCTGTTGGCGTCATTTGCTTTGAACTTTGATGTAGCTAAAGAGTTAGAAAAAAAATCTGTTGAAATCTGGATGTGCCATTCCGCGCTCGACAAAATTGAAGTACATCCGGGACATTGCTATTTGCCAGCAAAACATGGCCACGAGGAGAGAGAAGAACATGAGTTCAAGCGCTGATCGTGAGTAGAATTTCCTTGTTTTATCAATTTTAGGCGTTCTCGGCTTAGCTAAGTATCAGAACTGTCTGTGATTCGCTAGCGCGGAAGAAATTTATTTGCGTGGCTTCCGGGCGATAATTGACGTGACGACAACATGTTGAGTGTTCGCTTACTGCTAACTACGGCCTAGTTTGTCTGAAGTTCAATCGATTCTCGATGTAGGAAGCTCTTGTTCAGTCCATTTAGGACGATGCAGGCCTTTAGAAAGCGATAGATTAGCTCTCCGCCGACGCCGCGGTTTTGATATCTGTACGTTCGTGTTGATTTAGACTCCAATTTCATGTTAAAAGCACTCTTAATTAAATTGTACAATTCATGATTCAATGAAAAGACGGTGAATTTAGTCTTCCTGGCCTCAAAAGGCATACAGGAGAGTTATTTGCTGCTATTTGAGCTACGATAAGCCTCGTGGAAAGCTAGCTCTAGGACAGAATTGTAACAAGTTAGATTATCAGTGACAAGTCAAATTCTATGGCTATGTTTTTTGCGAATCCGGTCAGATATTGAAATGAAATGTCAGGTAACGGCTACGTTTTGGCTGAAATATAGAGGTAAATAACCGATTCCACTGCTTACCATGCTCTTGTTAGCGTGACTGGCTAGTTTAACCTACAGTAAAGACATAGTGAGGTCATTTAGGTGAAATCGCAGAGGTTAAGCCTGTCTAAATTAGTGCCGCGGCGAACCAAATGATCAATTTAAGCTCTAATTTAGTTTTGTTTGGCTCGTTCGACTCATTTGCAGCGACTTTAAAGGCTTGTATAGGCATGGTATGGACTCTATTAAGAGTACACGAGGTAGATAGCACTCTCGGTGCGACATGGCCATATTTATGTACATTTTCTAACCGTTTTTTCACTGAAAACATGCCCGCTATTTTGGTGCAAAGTCTTTAACACGGTTTTCATAAATTCAGACATATATACAATCTAAACGTTATGTTATGTGGAACCACGGCTGTTTTATTGCTTTTAGTAGCAGCGTTAAAAATGACCATTTGTTGTCTCATATATTTCGAACGGAGTCTGTGAAAGAGAATGAGAATCATACTAGGGGCGCAAAGCGGCCTGAAGTTATAATTCAAATTATATGAACAGATGACGTGAGACATATATGAGCTTCCCACCCTTCTTCCCTCCCTTCTATGGCGTCTCTCTTTTGCCTGTCTATTCCATGGCGTCAAAAAGCCACCAAAGCATCATGGGACCACGAGATCTGGGTCCCAGGGCCTTGCAGGTATACCCAGGCCCCTTTTATTGTTTCTTTAGGGGGGGGGAGGGGGTCACCCTTCTGTTGGCGTTAAAAAGTGGTTTGAAGCACTAACCGGAAAATTCCTACCATTTGTTGTCTCATATATTTCTCACTTCATCTGTTCATATAATTTGAATTATAACTTCAGGCCGCTTCGCGGCCCTAGTATAATTCTCATTTTACTCAGACATTGCAAGCAAACCTGCATTTTCTTCAATATCATAACCACGGTAGTAATGCAGCCATAGAGCCTGTAAATGTTAGTCTTCAGAGTTTAAGCATGACCTCACAATCTGCTTTACGCGGTGTGTAAGATTCCAAATTAGTATTAGTTCTCAAGTTTCCCAGAAAACCACTGAATCATATCTTGTATGGTTTATAACTCTTTGTTGACGTTTCTTCAGTAAGGTGTATATTCAACCTTTTAGGGATATAACTAAAAGCCGTAAAACGAACTAAATGTGACTGACCTGAGCAAGATCTCTTCTTCTTGTCTTAAATGTATTTGTTCTAATAGTTACTGGCCTTTGAACTTCGTTTGCTTCCAGGAATTCAAGCAACTTAAAAAAAAACACTAGGATTACAAATAATAACCTCTTATCATTACTGGGGTCTACAATCATAGCACAGTGGAACAGACAAACAGCGAACAGACAATGAGCTTTGAGGAACAGATAATGTCCAAGGACAAATATGCAAGCATATTTTCATGCCAAATGGAAGCTATTGTGTTTATTATCCTTCAAATATTTTTCGTAACGCGCGTGGTTTTGAAACTTGGGGAATATCCTTGGATATTCCCCAGTTTTGGTTGGGGAATATTCAGTCACGTGACCTGTTTAGACAAATCCCACGCGAGCGAAAATGTTTGATGGGTTAATAGAGAATATTAAAAAGATAAAATCTTGAGAGAGGGTTGATTTTTTTTTGGGGGGGGGGGGGTCATCCGAAAAAAATGACCACTTTGAGGGGGGCCATGTGAAAAAAATTGGTAAGCTGAGGGGGGTCATGCAATTTTTATATGCTTCCCAAATCCCACCAGCCCCCCCTCCCTCATAAAAAATGAATGGCCCCTAATGCGGCCACACCATTAATGCGGCCAATGGACGCATTCTGAAATCCCAACCTGTACAATCCTTTATAATTTTTCCCCTTTAATACGGCCACTAGAACCAAATTCGTATTAACAAATATTGAGAAACAATTAGGAAATACTCTTTTTTTTTCAAAGTGTTTGTAACATGTCATGTCAATGACATCGTTCCATGGTTAATGTTATATGCACTGATTGGAGCTTTAATTTTTTAAAATCGTATCTGCATTCCAGGTGCCTATTAAGTTGTTTAAAATGACGATTATGATACAAATGTATATCCGTCAAGACATCACCTTAAAATAGACCAGACATAAAATATGACCCTACCCTGTTAATACAGCCAAATTTTCATAGCCCGTCAGTGTCCATATTAACAGGGTTCCATTATACAGTACAAATGTACCATAGCATAAATAACCCATTTTGCAGTGGTGTGTGACACTGGGTGTTCCACATGGCAAGGCATTTGAACAAATATGAGGCTAGAATTGAATTCTTATAATCAAACTACTGCGCTGCTGCTGCTGCTGCACTTCTTTGCATGATTGTGGTTTCTCATACCACCTAGACTATATATTTAGTGAATCAGTTAAACCATACCTCATTCAATGGGAAAAGATCCATAAATTTCTCCATAAGGAATTTGCCATAACTGTAATATTTACAAAGGTCATTTAAAAGCAAATCCAGGTACTCCTGTCGTGATCTGCAACATTGACCAACAAAAAAGCAACAAATCAAAATGTTTTTCATACACTGGTTTTTAATAATGTTAAGCTTTAAAACATCATAATAAATCGAATTCATTTCATTTTAAACAAGAGGGGGGTTATATCAAGGGGGTTTACAATCCCAAGTGATATTTTGTTTACAGGTAGAATGGCCTATAGCCAGAGGGGCTTATTAGCTGGAGGGCTTATAAGTGGCAGTTTAAGGTACTCCAAAGATTTAGCTCCAATGTGCAAATAGAGGAAGGCAATTGAAAGAAACAAACAAAATTTTCAAATAGAATGGCATTCCAAATGAGGTTATACAATCTGTTTTTAAAACTAGTCAACTAAAGCTATAAATTACATGAGGAGTTCAAGATTACAGAACATGTACAGTAGGTAAATAAACAAATGAATGTCTCAAACAGTTAAGAAGCTTGTTTCTTCAGGAACAGAATTCAATTTGCACCATTTTTTTTCAAGCATTTTGTCAGAGAACTACCTCAATAACATCCCAAACTGCAAAATTAAGTTAACGCAGAAAATATAGTGCAGAGTACACTATTGGGTGGTTTAGGGGGCCACCATCTGCTAAACCACTAAGGCACTATGGCACTATGGCACAAAAGCACTATGACACAAAAGCACAAAGTGTAAGATCTGAAGTAAAAGTGTCGCTGAAAATGATACAACTTGTTGAATGATGCAAGAGTGTACTTCAGCTGTCATCATCAAGACTACAATAGTTCTTGTCAGAATCAAACAAGTTCAGAAAAGGATTAAAGACCAATTCTAAATGGAAGGTAACAAACTTAACCCATTGACTCCTGGAGCTTTTTGCCAAAATGCATTTTTTGGACACTTTGGAAAGTTTCAGGCTGGATATGGGGCCAAATTAGCTCCAATCTACTCAAAAAGGCATTTGCAACATGACAGCATGCCTTTCTTTCCACTAGCATTGCGTTTTATGACATTTTTGCTCGGGCATGCACAGAAATCAAAATTTTAGGCGTTTCAATTTTTTTTTTTTTGCCTTTCTTTTTTCTCCTTTTCTTTTCTTTTTGCAGCAGTGATTGACCTTCTACTGAGCTTGCCTCCAGGTTAAAACATTCTGAGAAAGCATCATCGAGACGGTCGATTTTGGCCAAGGAGTAGCCACGTGTACTGGCAGGGGATTTTGCTCAGAGTTTTTCACTCAACTTTTTGAGCATTTTTGTGCATATCTCAGGCTCCATTGGGCCGATCACTCTGAACTGGGTATCATTGGAAAGATCTTTTCCTCCTGCAGGAGTTGAGTGATTTCAACTCTGATTTCAACATCAGAAATGGAAGAAAGGCCTAGGCTCGTCACGGCCAGTTACGGCCGGCACAGGAGTCAATGGGTTAATATTATGCCAAAAATTGGAAGCACTGAGAAAGTATGCTCATGTTACCAGTTGCAAAATTGAAGTGATAAGGTATATTGCAACTTCACTGTGTAGTTGTTGATCCTATGCCCCCACATTCATGCTAATTGTCTATGAACATCCTTACTATGCACACAATTTACAGGCCACATCATGCATCAAGTGCATAGTTCTTACACCAACTTCAGTTTCAGAATCAGCATATTTTCCACATGCTTTGTATCTGGAACAAAGATAGTGGCCCCACTTTTTCTTGCATTTCCGAAACAAGGAACTCTCATCTGACCACAGTACACAGGTAAGTTTGACAAAAATCCACATAATTAATAGGAGATTTTTGCACAAACATCCTTAATCATCAAACACATATTCTGGTTACCTGCCAGCTTCACGTGCGGTACTAAAGTTGTTGAGGGCCTGAATGTTGTCTCTGATTCTCTGATTAATCAAAGTTAAATCTGTGTGCTCATTTGCTAGGAAAAAAGAAATTGTTATGAATAAAACAATAAACTGAGCAAAAGAATGGAAATGACAAGTCCAAGCCACATGCTTTGGATTAATCAATAGCAATTTTTTCAATAAACCCATAAACATCATTTCACTGAGCCCATACGTCCCCATTCCCAAAGCCAGCATTGAAAGTGTATTATTTTTTTGTTTATTACAAATTTTCTGTAATTCACATCAAATAATTGCCTTTCCTTAAAATTGGACCATTTTTCATTTACCCTGCTGCAAGTCAAAGAAATCAGTGAAATCTTTTTATAAAATAGCATGACTCAAAATGTGACCAAAGCATGTATATTAAACAACTGTTAACTTGTCTTATTATGCTTCTTTAGCCAAGTCGCAGATTTTGAAAAGAGCAACATACTAATTCATTCTCCTGTACATACCAGATGAAAATTGTGGATGACCAGACATGATTGCTAAAATTTTGAGGACCTGGTAAAAAGTTCTCATGGCTCTATAGTTATATTTTTTCTTTTTTCAATTTTTGCAACATGCTGGTGATTTGTCTCTCTGTGGTAATTCATAAAACTGATCGGCTGATTCCAGAAAATATCCATACCATACCAAAGGCAGCATCTTGGAATTCTGAGGAAGAGGGGAGGTTTCTTGGAATGACATTCTGAAGGCATGGGGGGTAATACAGTTTGGAATTCCAAATGCATGGGGGGGGGGGGGGCTTCAGCTCTGAATTTCCAGAGGGGGAAGACGGCAAAAGCTTCGCTTCAAATTGCTGATCTGATAACTTTTCCAGTTTGTAAATCATCAAGCACAAACCGACCGCGGAAGCAGGATAAAGATCGATCAGGCAGGTGTTAGCGATCACATGGAAAATTGAGCAGATGGGTTGAGCAGCCAGGTCCACATCGAAGAGGCCTTAAAGTTGATGAATTAGCCGATAGATTAATAAAATATAAAACAAGTCTGTTTCTTTCCAATCTAAAATTGTCAATTGACGATCTTATTGCGTGAGAAAAACTCGCACCAGTCTCTCGTGTCCAAATGGAATGCCTGACACATTTGAAGGCTGCATTACTGGTGGTCAGCAGTTACTCAATGAATGCAATTTTTAATATGGCAGGTGAGGGCCAGCACATTGTAAACTTTACTTTTGTCTTCCACCGGTATCAATATGATGTACATGTACTCTCCTGAAAATACGAAGCTAATGAACTGAAAACAAAAAGTACTGTTTTATTTGGTGGTAAGCAACTGATAGATAACACTTAGAAGGGAAAGCTACAGTGTACTTTACTGAACATTAACTTGAGTTGCTTGTTTGCTTCACATTGCATGTATTTATTTTTATTGTAAAATTTTTCTGGGCACAAAATAAAGATTGTTGTTGTTGTTGTTGTTGCTTGACCAAAAATTGTGAATAGAATTTTCTTGGAGGGGGTAAAAAGTGCAAGTTTCCTGTTTGGTGGAAATTTTTGGCAGCCAAACAGGAATTCCAAAAAGTCTGAAAAAAAATCAGAAATTCCAGAGGGGAGGAGGGGTTAATGATTTTGGAATTTGGAGGGCATGGGGGGTAGAGCATTTTGGAATTTCCAAGGCAAGGGAAGGGGGGTGTAAAATGTCCACGCCACACGTGGTAGGGTATGGATATTTTCTGGAATCACCCATTATGCCTTATTTATGTATCTACTGTTTTCTAACTGTTAATACATGTAGATATGGATAATAATACCTTCTTTCTGAATTTGCTGCCCACTTGGAAGCACAAACACTTCAGTTTCAGCAATGTTAATTTTTAGTTCTTGTTCTGCTAAAGCCCTGGTGGAAGAAATATACTCGTGATTAGATCATTTATGTAAGAAGCTTGATGAAGGTCATTAATGGCTTCATCACTTAGTAGACTGTTAATAACATGGAAGTTGCCACCATTCCACTTACATGTGAAAGATGTTGAATATTTCCAACATCGTTTGTTACTTGTGAAACAAAAGCAAATCCCTCAGCTGCAAAAGCTGAGGAGGGACTTCAGAGCTAAGTCTACAGTCTTCAGTCTCAGACTTCAACTTCAGAATGTAGACACCAGTATGGATGAGGATGTAAGTACTGATGCTTGGCAACAAATAAGGAAACTTTATTGGTCTGTGTGTGTAAGTGTGTTACCGACTGATAACTGTATAGATAATCTATGTAACTTAATGTCTGCCCATTCTTTTTAGCCCTTATGGTTATTTTGGACAGGCAGTACTCTATACTAATTTAATGTTTATTGTAATTATTTTATAAATTGTGAGTACAAATAAATGGTTGTTGTTGTTGTTGTCTTATACCAAGACATTCCACAACTGATGTTTCAAGCACAAGCATTTTGCCGAAGGGCTCAAGCTCAAAATGTAGAAGCATTTTGTCATCTATTACTAAGTTAACATGAATACTGTCAATGAAAGTGCATGTTTCACTTATTTTGACTTTATTCTGCTTCTTTTATCATAGGAGATTTATCATAATATCCAGCTTTCATAGATTTTGCATATCTTAAAAATTAATTGTAACTGAAGAAATGATAGTGGGAATAATTATGCCAAAACATGTTTTACATTGTAAGACAGGGTATTCACGATTTCAACGAATGTTGCACAAGGCTGCTTCCAACTGTGACCCTTTTGTATCTCATTCACTGCATAAGAGATTTCAGTAAATTCTACAAGGGTATGACAATCATGTTTCACAGGAATGTCAAGTGCTCTGCTCATATTTGTACATGTACTTTAACGCTTCACAACTTTTCTGCCAAATTCAGAGTGGTTATCATGGATACCTACATTCTATTCAGTTTAATTATGTTGCTCCAGCTACATTTTTATTGTCAGCTAAGAAACCTGATGCTCTTGTTTAAACCAGCTCTCATCTACGGTGTACATTGTATGTATGGCCTAATGATTAAGTCACAACCGTCTTTACCTGCATTACAAATGAAGCCCTGACAAACATACATATGTACAGTTTATGGTGCATATGGAGTCATAAGGTAAATCGTAGAGCAATAGAAGCAAACAGGTTTAAAAAACATGACTGAAAATACATAGTCATTATAGAGTTCTTGCATTATAATGTAAAAAAAAACTGCCTAATAACTATTTTCCATCTGAAAACTTCTGTGTTGGTCTACACGTGCAATGAACTATTAACACTGTGACACATTTCTAAAAGTTGCTTCAGCAAATAGCTTTTCACAAGTGACAACTGCTATGTGACAACTGCGACTATGTGACTGCGACAACTGCCAGCTACTCTGAGTAGCTGGTAAAGGTATTCACAGAAACGACTCTGAAACTAGTGAAAATGCTTTGATAATTAAAAAAATGTCACAGACATGAACTTTAATTACAAAGAAACATGGTGACACAGAGATGTATGAAAATTACTATAGCCATCCATACAAAATTGACAGGTATATATAGACACACACAATGTAGCTGCTTCCACAATGGAGAGAGTTGAAACTATTAACTACAAATGTAGTTTTCATAGCTATCTCAACTACAATTAACGTGGCTCATACCAGTTTTCAGGTTTTTGACGGCTCATAACTTTGTAAGAATAGAACAAAAGGCAGACAAAGGCCACCGTAATATTTTTGAAGGTTTGGATTATATAATTTATACTTGACCTAAAACAGCTGTTATTTTGTTGTCAACAGTTACCATGGCAACATTCCAAACGGATTTTCCAGACCTGATTTTTCGCTTATGTAACTAATAACTAAAAAATTAACGCGGTGACCCCGATTTTTTTTAATCAATAGCTTTTGGCATCTGAAAATGAAAATGCACAACAATTCTAAAATAATTTTCTGGAGCCAATTTCTTGTAAACTTGGAAAAACGACAATTTGCAGAAAGCGCAAATTTCCTTCTGTAGAATTTTTTCATTTTTTTTTCTGACGCTTCCTCTCAATAATAATGTTATATTAAGACACTAAAAAAAGGGGTCACCAGGCTTGTTTTCATGTAAAAACCTTCATGAGTTCCGTTATTCCCACACATGTGAACACGCATTCAAAAATCCAGACTTTATAAGATCAGCAATTGCTCATGAGCTGTTTTGACTACTGCTGACTGCTTCGTGTGCCCACACGGGCGAGCAGGCTCCGAACAGGCATTTTGTTTTGTTTGCTGCTAAAACATCATTTACAGTTGTAGTTGTCATTAAAGACAACCTCCTGGGCTTACTCTGTAGGATTTTTACACAAATTCTGGGTAGACTTGCTATGTTTTGCAAGTCCTTTATACGCTCCCAGTGGCTGTCACAATCGATCAAGTTACCTTTGAAATTTGGGATAAATTGAATTCCCGAAAAAATTTTTCTTAAATACACAGAAGTGACTTAAGTTGTTCTAGCAGGTAAAGCCTCCTTTATAAGTGAATTTCGTCTCCAACAGTACAAAAGTGACCTTGCGCGAAAAAGCCACGCACTGCCATATTTGAAGAAGCTAGTCATAAAAGGGGATAAGTGACGATTTTGGTTGCTTTTCTTTTTTCTTGCTCCAAATTAGCTGAATTTTTGCATGTGGTCTTCAATGTAATAGAAAAACGTGTTCCTGTATTTTTGCCGCTGGTTTTTGCTTCGCTTTGTAAAGACACCGCTAGGAAAACCGAGTGGTTTTTTGCATACGCAATATCCTGAAAACGAAGCAAAGTTTAGTGGAAAAACTACAGGACATTGCTAAACATACCTAAACAAAACTCTATGCGAAATTTGGAGTGTTTTCGACAAAGTTCACTTTTGATTAAAATACCTAATGCCCTTTTCCCACCAAGGCTGCAAATAAAGGAAACCGGGCCTTTGTTATGATAAACAGAGCCAATCCTTTGTTATAATAACCAAGCCAAGCCTTTGTTATAAGTCGAAGTCTCGCCTCAGTTTATCATAACAAAGGATCGGCCCGCCACGACCGCAGGGACTTTGATCTCACTTAGAAAGCAGCAAAATGTCAATTTCACGCAACGTATAAGCTCAAAAATGTTAATTTTAGGTCAAAAAAGGTTTAAATGTTGATTTCACATTAACGCGAGACGACAAGGAGGTTGATTTCACTTAGAAACCAGCAAAATGTCAATTTCACACAATGCATAAGCTTAATGATGTTGAGTTCAGGTCTAAATAGGTTAAAATGTTGATTTGACGTTAACGCGTGACGGCAAGGAGGTTGATTTCTCTTAGAAAGCAGCAAAATGTCAATTCCACACAATGTATAAGCTCAAAAATGTTGATTTTAGGTCAAAAAAGGTTTAAATGTTGATTTCACGTTGACGCATGACGGCAAGGATGTTGGTTTCACTTAGAAACCAGCAAAATGTCAATTTTACGCAGCGCATAAGCTCAATGATGTTGATTTCAAGTCTAAATAGGTTAAAATGCTGATTTGACGTTAACGCGTGACGGCAAGGATGTTGGTTTCACCTAGAAAACAGCAAAATGTCAATTTCACGCAGCGCATAAGCTCAATGATGTTGATTTCAGGTCTAAATAGGTTAAAATGTTGATTTGACCTTAACGCGTGACGGCAAGGAGGTTGATTTCTCTTAGAAAGCAGCAAAATGTCAATTCCACGCAACGTATAAGCTCAAAAATGTTGATTTTAGGTCAAAAAAGGTTTAAATGTTGATTTCACGCTCACGCATGATGGCAAGGATGTTGGTTTCACTTAGAAACCAGCAAAATGTTAATTTTACGCAGCGCATAAGCTCAATGATGTTGATTTCAAGTCTAAATAGGTTAAAATGTTGATTTGACATTAACGCGTGACGGCAAGGATGTTGGTTTCACTTAAAAACCAGCAAAATGTCAATTTCACGCAGCGCATAAGCTCAATGATGTTGATTTCAGGTCTAAATAGGTTAAAATGTTGATTTGACGTTAACGCGTGACGGCAAGGAGGTTGATTTCTCTTAGAAAGCAGCAAAATGTCAATTCCACGCAAGGTATAAGCTCAAAAATGTTGATTTTAGGTCAAAAAAGGTTTAAATGTTGATTTCACGTTGACACATGACGGCAAGGATGTTGGTTTCACTTAGAAACCAGCAAAATGTCAATTTTACGCAGCGCATAAGCTCAATAATGTTGATTTCAAGTCTAAATAGGTTAAAATGTTGATTTGACATTAACGCGTGATGGCAAGGATGTTGGTTTCACTTAGAAAACAGCAAAATGGTAGGAGCCCATGTTTGGCTCCTGAAAATGGTAATTTCACACAACGTATAAGCTCAAAAAAAGGTCAAAAAAAGGTGTAAATAAAAATAAAATGAAACAAATAAACATTTCAATAAGCACTTTTCCAAATACGGCAACGTCTTCAATGGCTAAAAAATCACGAGATGAAACATAGTTTTCGACAAACGCGATCGTAGCTTTATGTCACGCACCGCCATAACTTCCAAGTTCAAAATGCGCTGGTACCTCTTATGCCTGATGAGGATAACAACTTTGGTGGCTGTTTAGTTTTGGATTTAAGAATTTGATGACTCCACATGAAAACGCTCTATAAATAGGGCTGACAGATTAACAGATTAACCCTTCTGCGCAATGTATGGGTCTCCATACATCTGCATGTCCCCTGATCCCAGAAGCTCAAAACACTACAAATCATGCCGATTTGAAATAAAATCAATGCAAACTGGATCACAGATCTGTTACAATCGATCACCACTTGCTGGCCATTATTATGTTTAAATCTAGTTACCAGTTCGAGAAACGTCCACAGAACGTAATCGCAATGCATGCCGGGAAGGGTCTTTACACCTCGTGCGCGGGAAAACATGGCGGTCAATACAAGACAAATTTTATCACTATAAAACCAGTTCTCGCTTTCCAAACTTTGACACTAGCAACGCTTGGCAAATGGGCCACAACTCACCAGAGGGTATTTTTCTTGGGCAAGAACTGCTCTTGGACTTTGCTACCTGGCTCGATCTGACTTCGAACGCCGATAAGACGATTACGATATATCAGCTGCCTTCAAAGTTTTAGAACACATTTTGATTCTTTAAAACGTGCTGATGACTTACGGGTTTATCGAGGCTTTATGATGCCTCTCAACCACCAGGTAAGCATACAAGGTACTTTAAAACAATGCTTAAGATATTAGTTGACAGAGCTCTAATGTGGCACATCTCTTTTTTGTTTGATGGCATTTCGTTTGACGCTCGATCGATCACGAGTTGTGTTCACGTCACAATAACCGGTGTAAACAATCCGTTCCCAGATTTCTGCTCTATATGCTGTGGGATTTGGTTTTGACTTCATACATTATAACAGTCTGCCTGTTTGCTGTTCAACAAATAAACTCCTAAAGACATGGCTAGGAAAAGCCAAGTTTTTTGCCTACGTTTTAACTCGAAAACAAAGCAAAACCAGCGACAAAAATACAGAACCACGTTTTTCTATTACATTGAAGACCACATGCAAAAATTCAGCTAATTTGGAGCAAGAAAAAAGATAAGCAACCAAAATCGTCACTTATCCCCTTTTATGACTAGCTTCTTCATTTGTTTTGGTCTTTCGGGTTTCAAATCTCGCACCTCTATCATGTGTGTAACTCACGTGTGACGCACGATGGTGATCTACACCCCGCACAAGAAAACTGGTACCAGCCACCTTAAATCGTTTTTGCTAAGGGCTTTTACTACTCAACTTCACATAAAAAATATCACATTCTGGATGCTTAACACCTAAAATAATTATATTGACAGTCTTACATTACAACTTCAAATTAACATGCCGTGATGAAAGTGATACCAATATTCAGTTTGGCTCATACCAAATAGCTGTTATCGCAGTTTTCAGCGGTTTGACATACAGACGAGGCGATAGGGTCAATTCTGCTTTGTATTTACCCTTTCACCTCGCTTCCATGCCCTTTTTAACAAAAGAATATTTGACCACAGACTCAACTGCAATAACAGCCATTGGTAGAAACCTAATAAGCCCATTCTGAAAATGATAAATTAGAACATGAGATTGTGTGTTTGTTGTGTAGATTATCATGTTCATGAATGTAACTTTACACTATGAGTGATATTTGAAAATTCTCCTGAAATTGCACAAGGTTTTACAGTTAGGCAATCGCAGCAGTCAACTTCAAAAAAAACACATGACTTTGATGAGCTCTGAGCCTGAGCCTGCGATATGGTCACGTGATACTGGTCACCAGATACCTCTTTTTGATAGGTGTCGATTGACCATAACATGGATGTCCATTATCAAAGCTCTACATGTATGCTGTAAATTAAGGCTGCATGCCTCAGCCAAACTATTAGCTGGAGAATGGCTGCCAATGTTGCACGACGTCATTGTCGCAGGGTGGAAACCCATGATTCATGCCGCTAGCCATGTTGACCATAAAAAAGTTTTGTGGTTTTCTATTTCTATGCATGCATGTGGTTCTGTTCCTTTAGTTAGGGTGCTCCGTTATCATGTTGTTTTGTAATGTTTCATAACACTTTCTTCCATGTCAAGGCGTTACGTTGTTATCTGGGGATGTTTGAAAGGATATCCCGGTGGTGTGGGTGGTAAATTATACTTACTTGTCTCTGGCCTTTTTCTTGTCCAATTTTTCAGATTTTCTCTCAATAGACAGCATCTGCAATGATCAAACAGCTTGAGTAACTTCACATAATTATATCACCTTTTCATTACAACCACTATAATGGCAAATTAGCAAAACAAGAGACACATTAATCACTTCCTGGTCAGTATGACTGAATGTGTACAGGCTGACTGGGGAGAATAAGAAGATACAACCTGCACTCACAGTGCCCTCATAATGTACAGAGTGAAAAGAGATGTTAAAGCTAACATTGTCCTGACAGTGCATTATTAACAATAAAGTAAAGTGTAGAGATGATTAAAATAAAGTACACACCCACTTAATACAGATACCCACTTATTACGGGAGTGTAAATGTAGGTACAGCTTTGTTTGCTCTCATAACATACAGAGTGAACTACGATGTTAAATGCACATTGTCCTGAAAGTGCAAAATTTACAATAAAGTAAACTGAAGTGCAGATAATTATAGCTAAAGTAAAGTTCATGTACAGTTGAATCGAACCCAGTATGCAGACACGCACTCAATACAGATAAGAACTTTTTAAAGACAGTTTTGTTTCTTCTGACAAAAAGCTTGAGACATCATTAACAGGTGTTTATTTATTTCTAGAGTTTTTTTTTAATTTTCTGGAGTGAAATTTTCGTAAGATGAAACACATTTGACTTATTAATTGTAAAAGGTGGTACTTAGGATTATTAATCCTAAAATGCATGCATTTGAGGATTATTAAGCGTGGATTTTACGATTAATAAATGTGAAAATTTCACTCCAGAAATAAATAACCAACTGTTTATTTTTCTCTCACATCAGCCCTCTTGATGTGGACAGTGGTTAACACTGACAATGGACAGTTCCGTGACCCAAATAAGACATTCATACATGCATACAAAGTCAACCTTGCTCTATGGACACTGGGTATCTGCGCACCAAAGATTTCCACAGATCATTTCTACACTTTAAAGTGAATAATTAATTGCCGGTTTTCAAACTGATAAGAGAACTTTAACTGACAAGACAGTTGACTAGTTAATCAAGCATGTTTGAACATACAGCTGTAAGTCACTGACAGTAAAGGCATCAAACATTGTTCTGTTTCTTTTAAATTGTATGCTCAGTCTTTGAATAGAAAAAACATATGCCCATGACGTTTATTCTGAGAGCCCTTTGGTGTCTGTATTTACTGGGTTCCACTGCCAAGTTATACAGTTTACCTCTAGTCTAAAAAAGCACCAAATCTTAATGACTCTAAACAATAACTTGGCATAAAGCATCAAGTGATTTGGGTACTAGACAACCAACTGGTACACTATCTAGCAAAGTGGTTTTTTTATGTACCACTAGTTGAAAGCAGCATATAAATTCTTCTAAAATCATGCCATACATGTACCTCATCATTGGCATCATCATCATCACTGTCGTCAACACTGTTGTCAATATTTTCTGCATTATCAGAGCCCTCGCTGCCAAATTCATCACATCGCTGAAAAAAAATCAACTTAAAATTTATCATAACTTTGGCAAATGGCCAAAAATATGTCCTGTTATGGCAGGTCCTTTGCCTGTGATCAGTCAGAAGTCAGATGCACAGACAATATCGCTGTAATTCATGACTGGCAGTCAGGTGCTTAGCAAATGCCTATTATTTTTAAAAATGCATTTAAAATGTAGTATCGCTCTTATTTAAAAGTGTTAAATCTAAAAATCTATTGTTGTTATTTGTATTACTAATTATGTGCAAAAATTACTCCACCTATTGGTTTCAAAACATTATGCCTGGTAGTTGTAAGTAGTGAAATTTCAATCATTTTGTTCATTCATTCATTCATTTATTCATTGATTCATTGAAAGGTAAAGTATGTGTGTTTTTAATGCCATGTGGGTTATCAAATTTTTGGTCTCACAAGAATCGAACCTGCCTTGCTTGTCATTCATGTGGTTTAATCTGATTGCACTCTGGTAAAAACATCAGTGACATAATGAAACACATGTATTTGCCTTGTGGGTCACTTTTTTTTCATAGTACATTGATGCTATTTGTGCATTTACAAATGCACACTGACCACTAAATTGGATTCTATTAATTTTGTTGTATAGATCAAAGCAGCTATGGTGCCATAATATTTCTACAGCTTTGAAGTGATGTTTCCAGTTTAGTTTGCCTGTCTTGATTTTTCAGGACCATGATCTCAAATTTGAACAGCTGATACTGCAATTTCTACCACGGTTGGGCATGCTGCTTAACACAATTTCTTGAGACTTAAAATAATGCTATGCCACTGATAGATTGATCATGACAATAGAACAATTTCGATATATAGCCTAAAACAATAGACCTCAGTACGAGACCCTGGGAATACTACAGAGTTTGTGGGGTTTATTCCCATGAGCCTCGTGCTGAGTACTATCGTTTTAGGCTGAATTGTAATAGCTTGAAAAATAAGATTGGCACCATTACCATATTATTATATTATTATTATTATTATTATTATTATTATTATTATTATTATTATTATTATTATATTATTATAAATTATTATTACCATAGGTGTATCTTTGATTTTGGGTATCCACATTATGGTTAATTGACAGCTGTCAAAACAAACTATTAGCTGATGAGTATCACATGACCATGTCACAGGCTCAGGTTTCGAGCTCATCGAGGTCGCGTGTATTTTTGAAGTTGACCACTGACCAGGGACTGTTTTTTTTTATTGAAACACCGCCTCAAGCCAGGTTATTACTTTAGGGGAGAAGGAGTGAGTCTGAGCAAAGGCAAAATTTTGGTGCAAATTGACCCCTGGTGCATATTTGACTTTTCTTCCAACATATTCATTGCACAATCGTCTCGTCAGCTCATTAAAATTTAATGGGGAAAAAATAGCGAAACCACATGGTGAACAATTACATGCTCACAATTGATCATTTTTTGGGTTTCTGATCCAAGAACACAAATTCTCTTTTGTCATGATTAGTTATTGTAATCAGGAGATCCACTCTTAGGCTTGGATAAATCTATATATTATATCAAAATTGGTCTATTCTTTTGTTAGAAAATTAAGAACAAATTAAAAACTCAGGTGTTGGTAATGCTTTTAAAACTGGCTGCCTCCAATCCTATGCTCTGTTACACTGTCAAGATATAGGGGAGCCAGACACTAACAAAACTGCTGTTGTTGCTGCTGCTATTGTTACAACCAAACCATAATTACTACCTCTTCATCACTGTCTTCTCCATCGCTCTGAGCAAGTTTTAACCACGTTTTGTTCCCATCACTGAATGGCCTGAAAAGAATTGTGAACATTATTATGAATTTCGAACATTAATATTTAAAATCCAACAAATGCAATAATTTGTGCAACTGATTCAAAAGTTTGACGAGTTTATTCTTCATTTGCCTGTAGTTTTATGCATGCTACACTTAGCTTAAAATAATGTGAAGGTGTTCCTTCTACCTTTGGCACCATTTGATTTGCAAGCTAGCTGTGTACATGTAGGTAGATTGTTTATTAAATTATGAACTACATCTACACAAACTTTCATCAGTATGTAGATCTCATAGAGTTTTTTTTCAATATAATAATGCAGCTGGCCATGATAATTTGTAAAATTATACAATGTATCCTTGTTTGCTAGTTATAGAAAACAAACAAAATGACACCCTTAGTGCTGTTGCCATAGCAACTCTTTCGGCTCCAGTCTCTTTCTGTCAAAAAACCAAATATCCCCATTTGAAACCTCTAAAGTGAGACAAAGGGTCCTACTTGGAACAGACATTGTTCCCATATTGTCTTAACCCCCATCATTAGATTGGGTGGGGTAGATGGTTCTTGGTTAAGACAAAAACTGGGAATTTCACTTTTTATTAAGACAGCACCAGCGGCAAAACTGTTGTCATGGCAACAGCACTGAGCACTTTTGTGATGCACATTTGTGGTGCAAAGTTTCAAGAACACTGCTTCAACATTTCCAGAGATATCGTTTATTCAGCATTTTACCACTTTTTAGTTGCAAACAATATGACCTCATCACCAGTCTAATTTGCATAATAGAAAAACGTCAATATCTCTAAAACGAAAAAAGATATTTCAAAAAGAAAAACGCCACTCTTCTGTATTTTGAAAGGCCTTTCAAATAAGCAGAAATTATTTTTCATGTCATGTGCACTTCAAACATCAATTTACAATTTCTTACTTAGACTTGAAATTAAGCTTGACATCTTCATCTGAAATCAATAAGAACAGGTGTAGTTTAAACAAGGGGTACACACCATAGCTAATCTGAAGTAGATTACAAAGTATCTGATTTCACACTTATAAACAGTTGGCTAGCCCCCTATGCAGAAGCTCTTTGGGCTGGTCACACAATCTTCCTCCCCTACAAACATCTGTTGAAACCAAGGGCACATTCCTTTCCCTTTGTTTGCACATGTCCCAATCAAGGCTGCAGACTTTGGACCCACAGAAGTTTGCAAGAGACTTCAACAGATACTTGTGTAACCTTTCAACGATTAGGTGGACATTAACTCCCTCGATTTAAATACCTTATCAGCAAGAAGCTCTAGAGTATTATGTCAAGAAAAAGATAGACATGTCCATACATGGACATTCCTTTAAATGGCTGGTTTCTATCATATCCTCGCTCAAATGCTGCAAGCCTGCAGGAAGTCTGCTTGGAACTTGAGAAATGATTGCAAAATGCCAAAATACTTAAGTGTGTCCTTTCATCAAATGTGTGAGACATTTACGACATTCTGTTTAAATCCCCTTTCAGAAACTATAGTTTATTTTGCCATGAAAAAATGAAGTGTTCGTAAACTTACCAATGCAGACTGGATTAGAAAAACTGCATATCAATTACTTTGAAAGGTTGACGTTGACGTACTTAACAGCGCAACAGTGTGTGTTGTACCTTTCGCCCCAAGGGAGCCTGTTCAGTTTATTATTAGTCTTTTATTACACAATGAGCTGGCACCGATTGGCTCTAAACTAGTTTCCAAGTGATCTCCAGCTGATCTTTACAAAAGGAAAGCTTGTGGGGGAGGAAGATTGCTTGATGAGCCCAAAGAGCGTCTGTGTAGGAGGCTAACAGTGGGCATGATAATGCACAATTATATTTATGTACCTGTACATGTATGATTTATGCACTGAAATGCATTGCACCACACTGTACTTTATAAAAACTATGACAGTACTGGCTAACCAACGCAATCCCATTGGCGAATCTTGGCAGGTGTTGTTATTAACATTGCGCCTGTGGCACATAACTTTGCGTTGTGGAGGCATAACAGATATGAAATTTACTGTAAACAGTTGTTAAACTTTTAGTAAATTCTCAACCAATGATCAGATGGGCTATTATTCAAGCTTGGATGTGCACTGGCTCATGAAACCAATGCTCAGAATTTCAAGTATCAATTATTGACCGACATAACCACATATATCAGGGGTGGATCCAGGATTTTTCTTAGGAGGGGGTGCACCACTAGGGAATGGCATAACTGACTGGTGAGGTAAACAAATTTTAAAAGCGAATAAGAAGAAGAAGGCTTCATCTCGGGGGGGGGGGGGGCACCCCTGCACTCTCCCCCTAGATCCACCCCTGTATATTCCTCAATTTGTGATTTGACCCAAAAAATTCGTAAACAATTAAATTTCTCTAAAATGAGACAAGATATTACAAAATGGTAAGAGTTATAATCACTCCCCTTTCCTAAATTAAGGACTTTCATACTACAGTAGTTTGATAATTTTTTTCATGTCACAGTTCATTAGAACAACTTTTTCAAATGGGTTTAAAAACAAAGCACACCACTGGATCCTCCAGCCAGTATGTTGTTCATGTCCTTTTTATCTTCATTGTCACTAGACTCCTCTGTGAATCTTTAAGAAAAGATATGAAAATAAATAACTTTAAATTATTCATAGTTTCATTCTTTCAGAACATCTACATTTACATATGTACATTACAGAGCATGGGTTTCAATACACTTTTTTGCAGGTGGGTAGAAGTGGTTTACAAACCAGATAACTAAATTTGAAGGCCCAGGGTGCCTCCATGCATCCCCTCTCCTCTCCTCCCAGTAAAATTTTGAAATTCTGCATTCTCGGAGATGTATTTTTCTGCATTCTGGGCAAAAATTTAGGGCTCCTCTGCAGAACTCAACTACCTGAACATATACCTTGTTCATTTCAACAAATTTGTCAGTATGCTTGGCAGCATGAATTTCAGGCATCACATAGTTATATGCATTTCTCAATGCACATTGCCACAAGATGAAATTAACCCTTCAACCCTTAAAAATCAACACATGGGGGATCACTTGTCAATGAAAAACTTGTCATAATTGAAAAGATAATTTTCTCTTCCTAAAAACCATATTAAATGTTCTGTACTTCTCTTTCCTCGTTTTGCTGCAAAAGGGTTGTTTACTGAATACACAGCAGCAAAAAAAAAATTAAAGGGTTATTAAACTTTATTTCTTTCCTTCTGGTGAGCCTATAATTATGTACATGCCTTCACAAGTTTTACATGATTTTGGAAATAAATCACACTACCAAATATGCTAATAAGTCAAAACCTGAATGTGATTTCCTTTTGTTCCTATTGGGTTCCAGTTTCTCTCCATTAATTTTATTGCAGGTGCATGATGCACTTGGCACAGTTTCTTAGGGTGCATTAGTCATGTTTTAATATGGTTTTCTTCACATCATGCAAAGCCTTGAGTTCAACTTTGTACACCAAAAAGACTGGAGTAAAAGCAGTGGATTACAGGATTTCTTTAAATTTCATGAATTTTCTTCACTCGTGAATCTGTGCAGTCGAGAATCCTTATGCGATATAAGACGAGATCACTGTCATCATTTTGCTAGTGGATGGGACTTTGGGCGCGAAGCTCAACGAGTTTGCCAAACAGAAGGTCTCTGAAGAGTCCCTTGGCCAGGACGCAATGAAGGCGCTGCTTAAGACTAGCCACGAACAATGTATTATCAGAAGTAACTGTCAACTTTATTGTCAATTTTCACTCGTGAATCTGTGTGGTCAGGAATCCTTCTGCATGTGACATAAGGCGATATTGCTGTCATCATTTTGTTAGCGAATGGGACTTTGGGCGTGATGCTCAATGAGTTCACCAAGCAGAAAGGTCTCTGAAGAGTCCCTTGGCCGGGACAAAACAAAAGCGCTGTGCAAGACTTGCCACGAACAATGTATTTTCTCAAGTAACTGTCAACTATAGGGTTTATTTCATCCAATCAACCAGTTTTCAGGTAGCTATTTAGCTCATCACAAGCTGGTACAATGTAGTTCTACCTACTACCCAGCTTTTATTGAAACCACTGCAAGTACTACTTGTACACATGCAATACACCTGCACAATGTACATCACATTACAATATTATGAATAACTTTATTATTGTAAACTAACAAGCTTACCATACATGTCACCCATTTGTTCAAATATCATTGTTTTTACTTTTAGAAAGTCATACAATGTATGTTACTCAAATGAATAATATTTCATCTTTTACCTTGACTTCTTTGTCTTCTTGGTCCCAGACTGAAAAAAGTCAAGAAGAACAATTAAACCTGTTAAACATGTCAATTATTTTCAGACCCAAATGTACATGTGATCCTTAAGGTTCACACCATAACAGAGATATCTGTTAGATGCACAAGTATTGTTCGTTAGCAGCCAATCTCTTCTAGACAAGTTACAAATTATTCTCATGTCAAACAAGTTGACCCATCTCTCGAAATTAATTGGTAGACAAGATTTTTACAAGTGAATATATGAAAGATCATATATTTGAACTGCAGAAAAGATATGAAGACATGATTGATCATTGCAATTATACACACAACTTAAGCGGTTGTGAAGCCTAAAAAAATTCAGGCTTGAACACGATTCAAACTCATGACCTCTGCGATACCAGTGCAGTGCTCTACCAACTGAGCTATGAAGCCAACTGAGAGTTGGTCACTTTGTGAGTTTGTAACATACCCATAGATGGTGAAGAATACAAGTGAATATATGAAAGATCGTTTTTTTTTTGCACAACTGCTTGAACTGCTACTATGACAAAAATCGCATCTTTCCTATCTGAGCCATTTTAAAACATAGAGAAGTACTCTGTACGAGAAGAAAAAATGCTCGCTAGTATTTTCAACTATCTCTTTTCATTCCCAAGATATTCAAGTTTTTAAAATATGCAAATTGGCCAAGTGATGATGTCATAAACTCAACCGAATTTTGACCAAATGTGATGAAGAAAGATATCTCAGAAAATTTGTAACAGAAATGTTTGATTCTTAACAGGAAGATTAGACTAAAGGTGCTCCACAATATGAGTTTAATATTCTGTTACCACGGCAACATACTGGGTTCCAGACCTCCCCGATATTAAAGGCTTTTCTAGTCACTTTGAGCATTCCATATTGATAGTAGGGACCTTACGCAAAACATGACAGCAACGGCAACGAGGACGTCATCAAACAAAAGGTTTAATGAGCAAAACAATGGTTGTGCACATGCGTTATAATTCTTGGTACCGGTACATCTCTTTACCGTCCTCTACAAAACAGCAATGTGAAATGACCAAATTCTGCGTTGCCTGGAGAACATGAACCACAATGGCTAATTTTTTTGTAGTTCAATTTGGAACTGAATGTTTTTGTAGCTGTTTAGTTCTACAACCTTATTCAAGCGATAGATCTTCGACTCTTACACGGTAAATCCACGTGATCCAACATCATACATTAAACATGACACGTGACTGGTAACTCGCATACATTAGTCACGTAACATCCCCCTTCCTTTAGGATGAAAATAAAGAAAAACAATTCCAAACCAAAATCATCATGCCTAGACTAATAGGATCAATGTTTGATAATCAGCGTTCTAGGTAAAAATCACTCGTAGCTTTTTTCAAATGTCAAGTCCGGTTTCTAGTAACTGAAAAACAAGTGTTCAAAGTCCCTAGTTTCCTAGCGTGAATAGTCCTAAGGTATGCAGGCTCTTTGAGGGTTCTCTTGGGGCGTTGTGAGACAGCAGCAGGTGTGGGTTGCTGTTCCTGGGGTTGCTGGATGGTCTCAAGTGTATCAGGTAGGTTGATAATCTCAGCTAGGGTCTTTGTCTGGTCCTTGTTCTTGGTCAATGCTGGTTCCTGGCTGGGAGTTTGTTCTAGAGGCCTCTGTGGGACAGGCTGTTCTCTCAGGTCCACCCTGTTTCATCGGTAGGTTCCTTTCTCAGACTCAACTTCATAAGATCGTTCATCATATCTTTTGGTCACCGTTGCCTTTTCCCATGCTTTCTGTCCAAGTGTAAATGGCCTCATTCTCACCACAGCTCCTTCTTCTAAGAGGGAGAGGTCACGGGTCCCCTTGTTGTAGTACTTGGCTTGTCGCGCTTATCTCGCCTGGACTTTCTTCTTTACTGCTTCAGTGTGTACAGACTGCGGCATTAGTAGCTCTTTGGTTGTCGGGAGTTGTGTTTTGCAACATCGACCTATCAACCGCTGGGCAGGACTGCTCCCCATTGATTCCGTGGGCATGTTATGCAGTGCCAGCGCTGCAAGGTAGATGTCTCCTTTGGCTTCTTTGACCTTATGCAGGAGGCGTTTTGCATCTTTGACAGCTGCTTCTGCTTTGCCATTCGTTTGTTGGTGCCCAGGACTCCCCGGTCAGTGCTCAGTTGCAAAGTTGGTAAATTTCTCACAGGCAAACTGTGGACCATTGTCACTTATCACAATGTCTGGAATTCCTTGTCTCGTGAAATGGCACTTCAGCTTCTTGATGACAGTGCCCGCCTTTGTGTCAGGAAGATGGTCGATTTCCTAGAAGTTTGAGAAATAGTCCACAATAATTAGGTAGTTTTTGCCATCAATGGTGTACAAATCTGCACTGATCTTCTCCCACGGGCGCTCTGCGATTTCATGGCTCATCAAGGATTCCCTCGGTTGTTTTGCCTCATATTTGCTGCATGTATGGCATTGTGATATGTACTCCTTCAGTTCTGCAGTCATGCCGGGCCTGTATATGCACTCTTCTCAGGCAGCCGTTCACGCCTAAGGGTGAACTGTGAATGCGTTCTTTCATCTTCATACGCATCAGCTTGGGGATAAGGAGTCGCTTGCCTTTGAAAACGAGACAGTCATAGATGCTCATCTCATCCCTAAAGCTAAAGTAAGGAGCAAGTACGGCCGGGAGCTGCTGCTTCTCCTCTGGCCAGCCAGTCTGGATTACTTCTTTTAGCTGTTGCAAAACTTCACCATCACAGGTGCTGTTCCTCAGCTCCTCAAGTCTCTCATCGGTCATTGGCAGCAGTTTGACAGCACTCACACGCTCAAACTCTCCCTGATCACTCTGAGTTGTGGGAAGAAATCCTCTGCTTAGCGTGTCAGCCAGGTACATCTCAAGCCCTGGTTTGTAGACGATGGACACGTCATACTTCTGCACTTTCAACAGCATCCCTTGGCGTCTCTTGGGTGCCCTTCGGAGTGATTTCTTGGAGATGGCTGCTAGTGGTTTATGGTCACTCTGGACAGTTATGGGGCGACCATATAGGTACTGATCGAATTTCTGAAGCGCAAACACTACGGCTAGCATTTCCTTTTCTATCTGTGCATATCGAGTCTCTGGGTCTGTCAGGGCGCGGCTTGCAAATGCTATGGGTTGCCCATTCTGCATGAGGGCAGCCCCAAGTCCTTTTTCACTTGTGTCACATTGGACAGTGAGCTCGTCTTCCAGGTTGTGATATTTCAGCAAGGGTGCCTGTGTCACAAGTTCTTTGACCTTCTCGAATGCTGCGTCATGCTCATGTTGCCACTGCCATAGCATCTTCTTGCGTGTCGATTGCTGGATGGGCCCTAACACCTCGGCCAGTCAAGGCAGGAACTTTGCAAGGTAGTTCACAAACCCGCAAAATCGCCTCACAGCTTTGACGTTATCAGGTTTGGGCATGTTGCGCACGGCCTCAATCTTCTCAGGATCAGATTTCAGCCCATCTGCTGTGAACAGGTGTCCCATGTAGGGGATCTCTTTGCACAGGAGCTGAAGCTTTTTCTTGTTTAGCTTCATCCCTTTCTCTTTGCACCGCTGTAGGAACTGTTGTAGTTTCGTGTTGTGATCAGCAGTTGCCTCTTCTTCTGTGTTTCCTACTCCATAGATCACCATGTCATCATGCACGCTCAGCAGGCCATCAAGTCAATCAAGTGCCTGGTTCAACCTCTTTTGGAATATCTCACTAGCTACGCTGACTCCAAATGGAAGTTTTTTCCACCTGTATCTCCCGTAGAGTGTGTCAAAGGTTGTCAGCTTGCTTGACTCGTCATCTAGTTACACATGCCAGTAGCCATTTCTGGCGTCAATTTTGGTGAAGACTTTTGCTTGTGAGAGAGCTGGAAGTACATCATCTATCACAGGGAGTGGGTATCTCTCTCTCTTTAGTGCTTTACTTAGTTGTTGTCGGTCTAGACAAAGTCTCAAATACCCTGATTCCTTCGTAGCCACAACAAGGTTGCTAACCCAGTCTGTGGGTTCATCAACAGGCATCAGTACACCAATGTCTGTCAGTCTCTCAAGCTCAGCCTTGAGCCTTGGTTTAATAGCGAATGGCACATGTCGCAAAGGGGCAATGTTAGGCGGCACTGCAGGACCAATGTCTAGGTGGTGTTGTCCTTCGAGCGTCCCCAGTTCCCCTTCAAACACTTCACTGTATTCCGTGATGATTTCTTGTGCTGTTGGTGCCTTCTTAATTGCTAATTTTGTTGCAGCTACTTTTTCAAAGTTCTCCTCGTGCACTTTTAGAAGTCCCATCTGCTGGATCACCTTTGAGCCCAACAATGGAGTCAAATTCTCCTTCACAACAATGAACTCGACTGAGTATTTCTTGTGGTTTCTGGGATTGCGTAAGGTCACGCGACAGGTCCCTTCTAGTTTGAGTTCAGTCTTGTTCCACACCTGCAAGACACATTTCATCAGCTGGATATCTTGCTTGTTGACATATTTGTTTGGTAATACGTTTACTGTTGCACCACAATCAATATGGAACTTTACAGGCTTCTCGTTGATAAGCATCTGTGCGTAGACGCTGTTGACAGTTCCTGTCAATTCTGGTTTTGTAGTCACACAATAAAGGAACTCTTCTTCGCTTGTTTCGTCTTCGACTTCGACATTGTGTACCTTTTCTTTTGCTTTACACTGTGCTGCAAAGTGGTTTTTTCTGCCACACGCTCCACACACGGCCCCAAGCAGAACAGTTGTCTCTGCCTTTGCGATGTTTTCCTCCACAGAACTCGCACGGCTTATCTCTTGCCGACATCTCTTCCTTATCTGGCTTCCGGTTGGCATGTTTCAGAAACCGGCCTGTTTGCTTCGGATATTTGTGCTCTGGTTTCTTTGGTTTTCTCGATTCAACTTCATGGACCTCATCTAGCTTCGTGGTCTGGTCCATGTTCCTCAGCTGGATGCTTGAAACTTCATCACTCTTTACAATTTCGATGCATTTTTATAATGTCCATTTGGTCTGACGCAATAGGCACTTGCATGTATCAGCACCACGTATGCCAAGGACAATTCAATCTCGTATTAGCGAATCGTGTAAACAAGTACAGAAATTGCACGATTGTGCAAGTGTTCTCAGTTCTCCTACATACGTATCAATGGATTCACCTTCTTTCTGGTTGCGACTGTTGAACATGTAGCATTCATAAGTCTCATTGGTTTCTCCAATCACATAATTGTCAAATTCCTTGATTATCTCTGATAGCTTACGCCGGTTCTCTTCATTCAAATCGAAGCTATTGTATGTCTTGACCGCCTCGGATCCTATCGAGTAGAGAAATAGTGCCACTCTGTACTCTTCTGTTTGCTTGTCCAGCTGTGCTACAATGGTGTAGTTTTCCCATTGCTGCTTGTACACCTTCCAATTCACAGCCTTGTTTTGTCCCGACAGATCCAGGCCTGTGGGCGGCTGTATTCCTTGTAAGATAGGCGGTGACTGTGCGCCCAAGGCTTGCTGTTCGCCTACTGTCGATGGTGGAGGATCTCCAGGCATCCTATACACTTCCAAACGTTGTTACGGTTCGATATCAAATGGTTTTTTCCAATATTTGCACCGCTGCCACCATGTTTAGTTCTACAACCTTTATTCAAGCAATAGATCTTCGACTGTTACACAGTAAATCCACATGATCCAACATCATACATTAAACATGACACGTGACCGGTAACTCGCATACATTAGTCACGTAACAGTAGCATATTCAGCAGGGGCATGTTTTAATACGGACAGATACACTGGATTGTTCCAAATAAATGCGAAATTCCAAAGTAAAAATATAGTAACACATTTTTTACTACGCGTCATCCTCGCCGTCCTCATGGTATATGCATAAGGTCCCTATTTGCCAATGGTGCCTCATCGGCATGATCCAGCAAGCATATACAGCTGTAAATATGTCAGGTCGAGTTCATGGCCTTGTTTAATGTTTTTCGAGCTGAAAATCACTAAAATATTGAAATCAGGTTGGGGGAACTGGAAAAGAGTGGGTTGCCATGGGAATGGAAATTTTTATGCCTGTAGGTGTATTTACCCCCAATGCTCTGTCGTTATGAAAAAAAACTCAAACCTCGGCCTTACCATATTGACCCAGCTATCCCTCAGTCAATGCGGCAAGCTCACAGGCTGAGATTTCCCCATAAAAACCAAACATTGGAATAGTTAGTAGTGATATTAATAGCTTTTAGAGCAACAAAACTGATATAGCTGTACTTGCAAGTACATAGCAACTTGCCTTATTTTGGTTAGATTGTGATGTCTAAAAGAGTCTTGGAAACAACCCTGGAGGTTTAACAAATCTAGGGTTGTCCAAGACACACAAACGGGAATGAATTGTCAAAATACTGTCCATAGCATTGCAATCCGTATGATTGGTACAATACATCTCATTATGGGGATTTAGATAAATTATGTCTACGTTCAGGGCATGAGTTACTGGCAAGTAATACAGTTTAATTTGACAATTCACACCCTTGGTGTGGTGAATATGTCAACAACAGTTGTCAAACCTCACTTTTAGAACAAGGTATACATCATGTTTGAGTTTCTTCTCACCTCTCTATTACTACAGAGTTATTTTCAAGCCAAACTTCTATACAAATTGTTATAAAAATTCCCTTGGCAACATTCATTCATAATTAATATGCTATATGTATCACAGTACGAAACTTCACCTTGTTATTGAATGTTACAATTCCATCAGAATCCTGTAATTCTTTTATCCTTCTAAAAAATAGAACCAATCCTACTTTCATTACTTATGCACAAGACAGTGTATTACATTTGCAGACAGCAGACTGCAAACTTTTTAGCATTCCAATTTCCATTACCGAGAGCAACTTTAACCGTAAACAGATTACACTGTGACCTGAGTACTACAGGCAAACCTGAGTGATATTCAGGCTAACCAGAGCACTACAGTCTGTTTTTAGGCTGAAATGTCTGTAGTCTGTTGTCTGCTAATGTAATCAAGCCTACATACAATGTATGAGGGAGCCTCTCTTGGCGGTTTAGCATATTGTACTGTATTATTGCAATTTAAGCTGCTTGAAATTGTAATAAATCACATCCAATTTGAAATTATTTAAAGCTGGAGAAATAAAGTGACAAGATTGTACATTTTGGTATCAACCTTGTCATCTAAGGAACTCAACTGAGATATTCCCTACAAACTGTTTTAAGAATAAAAATAATTATTTAAAAGATGTCTCAAAATGGAAATGACTAATCATACAACTCTTACTCTGAGACACGTTTGATCACCTTCCCACTTTATCTTGCATTGGGACATTTTAATTATTGAAATTTACCAAGAATTGTAATCTGTGATATTTCAGCTTTAGATGAGTGTTTTTTTGTTCTGGTCACATGACTTCCAAATAATGAAAAAAAAACAACAAAAAAACAGGGTGAGGTTTTATTCTTACTCTTGCCACACCCCTGTTCCCACACCCAGTTCTTCACCCAGTTTCACTGCCATCAATATTATTCTTCTCACTCCACACACATGCTACACCAATTTTTATAGCTACTTTTATTTACCATACACTATATATTCGTTAGTTTGTTTTGCCATGTCCAGGATAACTAAGTCATGTAAGACACTGTCAAACATCATCGCTTCTGCATGCTTTGCATGTCATTTTTTTTTCTGTAGATTGCAACTAAGTGAAAAAACATAGGCACGCAAGACGTGCAAGAGTTATTTTTTTCTGTGAAGTTTTGTAGATAGAAGCATTCATGGTACAGTAATGATTTGGTTAATTTGACAAGTTTTTTTGGTTGCGATGTTACATCGGTCATGGTAAGATAGCTAAATAGTAAGCCATAAAATGTTTGACTGAACAAACTACAGTAATCTGACATGTCTCCAGATCAATGTAGTTATCATCTTATTTTCTAACGGGCAATTTGATTCGCTCTTTGATACAACCCGCGCTGTGATTGGTGTGACACCCGCACATGCATAACTCCCTCGCTCACCGATCACATAACCCTTCCAACCCCCAAGAGAAATTTTTGCTCAAAAATACTCAAGTTAATTTAGAGACTTTTTCGCATTTTACACAAGTCGTAAGTTTACCTTTTTACACAACACAACACAACACAACTTCACCGAAAATAGAAAGAAAGAGAAAAAAAAATCTCTGACACGTTGAAAGTCTGATTTAATTAAATGCACTTAAACTTGGTGCCACGCAGTCTTCAAAGAACATTTGAACAGTTTTCATACTTTTTCCCTTAAAAAATATCGGGCTGAAATGAATGTCATCAAATAAAACTATTAAACTGCTACTGCAGAGACGTAAAAACCGTCCAGAAACAAAACCTTCTTTTTTGTTTAATATCCTGGAAACAGTAGCCGATAACTTGTCAGCTCTAATTGAATTTACTCCCATATAAAAAACAAAAGTGTTAAGTTACCATTTGTTACTAAAGATAGCAAACATCTCGTGGGAAAGAGTGATGACGATTCGTCCGCTCTAATTGAATTTACTCCCTTGTGAAAAACAAGAGTGTCACATTACACTTTGCAACTAAAAACCAAAAATGTCTCGTTATATTTGCATGCAACAAGAACAAAACAATTGTTACCCGCACTTACTATTGTAAACGTTAGAACTGTTTCAAATCTAAAGTCTCGTCCCCTCTAAAGCAAGTCCTAAGAACTAGACGCGACGATTCGTGACCTCTAATTGAATTTACTCCTTGTGAAAAACAAAAGTATCAAGTTACCTTTGTAACTAAAAATAAAAATATCTCGTTGCATTTGCATACTACTAACTCACGAACTGTTTCAAACCTCAAGGCTCATCTCGTTCATTTAACTAAAATCCTCAGCCTAACCCACAGAAAATGTCGAAGTAAACCCAATATATGAATACTTCCTCCTCTTTTATAGAAGAATAAATATGGCCGTTCTGAACTCTATCGGGATCAAATCTTCTCACATACCATTTACCTTTACAACAAGAAATTTGATTGGCTGTTTATAGTAGATCCAATCTGATTGGTGTGACATACATACATCTCTCACTCACTCACTTACTCACTCACTCACTCACTCACTCACTCACCCATTGACCCGTCCATAACATACCCGACGTGCCGACTAAGAGGTATTTTTTTTACAAAAAAATAACTCAATAAATTGAAACGTGAAAATTTGAGTTTGTTATGAGCTGGTTATGCCTTGCTCTTTCTCAATGCCAATAGGCTATTTCAAGGATTTGGTTGTCTTTGAGTGGTACTCTTTCTAGTTCTATGTTATACCTTTTTTTAGCCTTCTGAACATTGTTGTTCTTCTTCTGTGTACCACTTCCTGTAATGAAAGGAAAAAAAGGGTCACATATACAGTGAACAAAACAACAATAACAAAATTTAAAGTCTGCCCATCAGGCCAGAGCCTATCTCTGGTTTCAGTAGCATGATTCAAGCAAATAGGAGTTTCAGATTGGCTGAGAGTAGTGAAACAACAATCAGGTGTTAATCGATGTCAGTCATCTATCCCAAGAGGACACATTGTTTGTGTTTAATAGGTTGCAGTGCAGCTGCAGATATCAAAAACGTGCAGATTTGCGAATGGAAAATGCAAGGTAAAGATAAAGAAAGCCCTGGATTCACTAAATATCCAGAGAGCAAGCAGGAAAATAGTTCTAAAGCAAAAATGGGTGACTCCATGATGAGTCAATTTCGGTTCCAAAGCTGTACACTTCCCTTTGGAATTGAAAGCGACAAAGTCGGATCCATTTTAAAAGATTTGCAGAAGTTTTTCTGCTGTTCAACAGAGATGGTGCCAAAAAAGCCTTTCCCGAATGGCTTGAAATTGACAGGCCCACTCAGAGTCCCCATGTGGTTTAATGAGCTATCTGGCAAGACCTTTCATAACACAAATTTTCTTCACTTGGATTATCAATGATAAAAGTGGGCAGCAAGCAAAAAGCATAAGAAATGATGCAGGGGGAATTTCACTTGTGGCTTGCAGATTCCCTAGGAACATCACCCACAAAAGAATAAAATGGTAGCCCCCCACTAAAACTACTCATTCATGACTCCCATTATACAGCTACACCTGCCTGATCTACATGTAAGAGGTAGTGATGTGGTAGAAGTGCTAGTTACAACAGACAGTGCTCATTATAAGTGGCAGTGCAAATAACAACTGACAGTGCTAGTTAGGCTTTCACCCAGGCAGCTGTGACCAGCTGTCCAAAGGAGAGCCACTTTTTGGAAAGAGGAGATTTTCGACAGCCTGTGGTGAACACCAATTTAGAATTTCAACACTTCATGTCAATAACAAACCTGTACATATAGTTATAAGACTTCCATTCCTTTTTTTAGCCCAAAAGAGTTTTTAGTCTTGCTAGTACTATTTCGTTTTCTATTTGTAAACATATTTTCATTGAATTTTCTCACTTTTTTTCTTTGCATGAATCAAACTCTCTTGAAAATTCACAGACAAAGCCACTGTTCAAAAGCATTTACTTGCCAAGTCACCCGCTAGTAGAGCAAAATTCAGTTCAAGAAGTGAGCAACTAAAAATGCCACCGATAACCATGATTTCGGGACATACCAGGTGACAAAACACTTTTTGTGTATTGCTTCCAAAACAAGTCAGCATGATTCATTTTCTTGTTGTGATCACATGCACAGACCAGTTTGAAATTGTTCAACTTTTCACAGGAGAACAATTCTGTTGCCGGGACAAAGATTTTCACAAAATTATCCATTTCACAATATCACTGCCACTTCTCCCTAGATCAAGTTGCTGTGACTTGTCACCTACATGTGGTGTTTTCCAAAGACTTAACTGCATATAATCAAACTTAAATGAAGTATTGGATTTGTCTGAGTTCAATACTCAAATGCAATAAAAAGTGTTTTGCCCTATCAATAATTTAATTTATGAAGACTGGGTCTCACACTCATTTTACTGTGTTACAGATTTTATAATTTTGTAAAAGGACACCAAGAACCCAAACATATATGGTAGAAGAGCAAACAGAACTGTGAGTTGTTGAATTGCTTATTAGTTCAGAGTCAAAACATGTTTAGTCAAGTACATGTACAGTTGTACAGCAGGAACTAAGTGCAAATGTATTTAGCTGCTCAATCTAATCACAAGTGTAAATAATTTAATTTACAATGTATGTACATGTAGATTAGATCTAGTTCCAAGAGGATGCACAGATCCTTTAAATAAGCCCCTTAGTGTGCTAAAGGTTTTAAAATTGGTAAAAAGACGCCATGTTCACCTGAACCAGATAGTTCATGTAGTTTTGACTTGTATAAGTCACAACCAAACAGCACACAACATAAAAGATTCTGCTTACTCCTCTCCTCCCAGAAAGCAAACTTAAAATACATAAGGTTGTTTCAACTTCAAGCAACTTCATTTACTTATCTCCATTCAACATCTTGGGTTTTTTTTGCAATTAGTGGGTAGCTAATACATGTATTTCAGATATTCTAAAGCGTCATCACCTGCACATGCATTGGATGCCATTTATCAATCACACTTCGACCATCATACTCAGTCAAAGGTTCAATTGCATTTAATTGCTCCAAATGTTTTAATTTATGATTGTGTTCCAATACTGTTTAGGCCAAATTACCAGCCACTGTCTGGGAAAAGAATACCATATTTCTTCAGTTATAAGGCTCACTCGCTTATAATACACACTGTTAACTTTTAGACATACATGTAAGTGTATCAAGTTTACAAACTGAAAATTTCTCCTAAATACTCAGTTATAAGACGCAAACTGAACTATAGGAAATTTTTTGATCCCATTCACTTGGATAACAACACTATGCTTTCCAAATTTGCTAATGGAACACCTGGAGGTCAAAAATTCGTCACGGAACAAAATAGCATGTTTTCATTGCTGATTTAGGTCAAAAACTAATTCAAAATAATCAGTCTCCTCAGAATTCTTGCTTCTGGGGTTGGAAGGCAGCTGCTTTGTCACTAATAAGGAACAATTTTTCTGTTTTATGCAGAAAAAATCTCCGATTATGCAGAGGATGCGGATGATAGCAAATGGCATGTTAGCCAATGTTTAACTGGTTCATCATCAGTGAAAATTGGCAAAATTGCATTTTGTGGTATGAACATACTTGGTTATAAGATGCACCCCGAGATTGGATCAGATTTCGATTGAACAGGCATATTTTCTTTGAAAAAGTGATGCGCCTTAAAAATGAAAAAATATGCTACGTACTCCCCCTCCAAAGGTATGGCTGGACACTTGAGGATCCTTTTGTTAGTCTAAAAGCCAATCAGATAACCGCCCACAGATTTTTCACGTAGTGAGGCATAAGTTATCTCATCAGATCAATGGCGGACCAGGTGGAATTTATGAATGTTGTACGCAGGAGAACTTAAGAGACGTTAAAGATCAAAAGTTGGGGTGCAACCTTCGACATGACAGTTGCTACATCACAGTTGAACAGTTTTGCTCTAAGACA
Source organism: Orbicella faveolata (assembly GCF_042242905.1). Taxonomy (NCBI): domain Eukaryota; kingdom Metazoa; phylum Cnidaria; class Anthozoa; order Scleractinia; family Merulinidae; genus Orbicella; species Orbicella faveolata. Next base: position 18,056,749 of record NW_028301540.1, read on the forward strand.
AACTCTTCCTTAGAACACAGCATAATACATAATGTCCTTCCACAGCACTGTCCCCAGCAGTAATGTGAAACAAAATAGGTTGGAAGACCAAAATTAAAAGAGAACGGCAAATGTACACTGTACAGATGTAATGAGTTGTAGGGTCCATGACTGTCATCCGATGACATTTCCAGCGACCAGAAGCGCCGCATGAATTTGTGAATTTACGTCACAGACATGCGCATGCTTTGCTCCTCACGCGCCCAGCAGTGGATTCACTGAGCTTCGCCTTGCGGACCTACAGCTACTGCGACAATGTTTTAGCGAATTTGTCATGGATAGGAGGACAGAAGCAGACATAACTCCCGTCAAAAAACTGAGCTTATAACAACTTTATCCATGCTCAGTACTGCTGGGTCAGGTTTTCAGGAACGAGTACCAAATTTACCCGTGTACAGAAAGGGGCAAAGTCGTTCACTCTTCGTCGAGAGAGCCGTTTTATTTTTGGGTACGCGTACCATTCTACCCGAACCATGATGACAAAGATTCGTACGTTTTAAAGACGGAAAAATGTACTATTTACCCAACTGTTTTGGTAACTTCGGTGCTGGTTGCTTCCTTGCTTTCCTACCAGGACCTATTGGTGTTGCATCAGTCGACCACTTACTCGAAAATTTGTTCTTTCTTCCCATTACAACTGAGGACACCGAAAACTTGGAAGGTTCCACACACGTGTGTCTCACTCAAACAGAGAGACCTCCTTCTCGCTGACCAGCGGTCTAGATTCCCACTTGAAGTACTTGCGTCATGTATGTACACACATATCGTCCTAGATCCTCTTCGCTAGCTGCAGAAGAGGCGGATTGGCGGGGCAGACCGCGAAACGCGATACACGAGCGCGGAGCGCGACCACGAGTGCGAAGCGCGAGAAGAAAGAAATCGTGCGCCCCGCGCTCTTGTATCGCGTTTCGTTCTCTGCCCCGCTAATCCGCCTGTTCTGCAGGGTTCACCTACAATCGTGGACAAAAGTCCTCTGGACACTTATTTAATTTAACGAATTGTATGTGTTTTACTACTGAAGTTTGAAAAAAGCGCCCCTTTCCTTTTAAAAACGCATTACTGTTCCCCCTCCACACCCCATACAATGTTGAAAGTCAGAAGAAATTGCAGGTAGTAGTTTTCAACATTGTATGGGGGTGGGGGGCGAGGTTAGGCAGGTGAAGTTGTATTCGCGTCTGGCGTCTGAATTTCAGTTGAGAAATAAAATGTCACTTTTCAGTGGCTTTTCACATTCTAAATGTGTTTTCTCTCATCTCTGTGAATATATCGTAATACAATTACTATTTTTGAAAGTAATATTTTGTGGGTTTATTAAGGTTTTTTTTTATCCTTTTCAATTTTTCCCCACGCGCGGTGTAAATCGGAATTTATTTTATCTCAGACTCGTGCGTGCAGTATTTGAAAGGAAAAGCATGGTTAACGCAGCAACAGGTATTATAGATCATGGTGCATACAAGAATTTCTGTCGAACAGCGAGCAAAAGTCTTGTTTTTTTTTACGAAAACAGAAGGTTTTCACTCCGGGAAATCGCGCAGAAATTTCAAATCTCGAAGTCATCTGTAACATGAATATGTGATACATGCAGCGAACGGGCATCGCAAACTGTATAATTTCGTCTAAAGGGTGCCAAACCAAATATTACAAAGTTGTTTCCAGCCATTGGAAGTCATTTCCCTTTATTTGTTTACGAAATAGTATAGTGTGACATTTTTTAATGTTATGCACAAAGAGTTGATCACTTTTTATTTGCATAACTTAACAGTACTCAGCAACAGTACTCACTTTAAAACCTTAAAATCTGGCTACTTTTATCCAAAAGCTCACATTTAAGACATGTTGAAGTGAGCTGTATCTGGCAATCGATCTTTCTACACCTTTCTCGCTGGGAAGAGCTTAATTTTGAGCTCTGCAAACACGGTACTCACTTTTCCTTCTTAAGAATTGTTTTAAAGTCAACTCTTCCACACTGAATCAAGTTAGTACTGTTGAATTCACTGCCTGCGTGCTGTGACGAGACTTTTGTGAAATAATTTCGAAAAAGTACCATTAAATCTTGTGTTGAAAAATATTTTCGCTGGTTTTCTTTGTTGATACTTTGAGGAAACTGAATTAACGGTCTTTCCTTGTCGCTGAGTACTGTGCCGTGACCAATGAACGCTGACGTCACTACTCGAAGAGTATAGCGCCTCAGTATCTTCGTACTTACTGATACGTGCTGTAATAACTGTTAAGGTGATCACTAAGATGGACTTAAATACCAAATTTGTCGTTTAAATACTTGAAGTATCTGCACAACTGTACATACAATGTAAACAATTCTTTACCTATCCAAATCAAGCGACGCCGTTATCACTGCCAGCACCTACAAAAGTTTCTATATTATTTGAGATCAACACCTTTCCCGGTGGGTCCAAAACCAGTGAAACGCGAAACGGGCTATGGGGACGAGAATGATGGAACGCCTGCTTTCCTTTCTCCCAGTCCCCCTCCTTCCCCATATTAAACGTCTGCTGATTGGTGAGGTAATTGGTCTTCCGATTCCACGATGCTAGCCTTTTGACTTCTTTTCCCAGGTTTCTGGGTTTAATTCTAGGATTGCGGCCCTTTTTAGCTGCAGCAGCGAAGATGCCTTAGTTCAGGATTATAGAGGAGGGAACAACTGGATCGTTCCTCACGTGAGGTTCGAGTTCTTATGGCCTGTTCAGGTCTGATCATTCCTAAATGGCCTTCAGAGCCCCTTTTTCAATTTGGCCTTTTTAGCGCGATAGATCTTCCCAGTTAAGGAGGAATTTTTTACCCCTCCAACAGAAGATCTACTGTGGCTCGTCTTCACGGTTTTCCTAACAATAGGTTTAGATTTTAGTAGAATTTTTTTCGTTCTAATTCTTCTGGCCTCCCTGCTTCGTGCTTGCTCGCGAAATATGCTAGTATATTTTCTCGTTTTTCGAGCTTAACACTGGATCCCATAAGATCTGCATTTTAGAGTATTTAAGAGGCTCACACTATGATCGGGATCGTACGATATCCTCCGGAGCATCCCGGCTGTAAATCGGTCTCACAGACGGTGAGGCGGGTGATAGTGTTAAGCTGGGGCAAAAGTGCATCCCAAGTGTTATTCGGTGTTTTGAACCCCTCATTGAACACTCGCACATCCAGTTTGATCTATTACTTCCTGATTACCACAACTTCTGACTTTATGTAAAATTAAATGCTGACAAAAATAAATGGATTTTCAAGTTAAACTCACCCAATCTGACACCAAAGTTAGCTCGAACTTTCTCTCATGAATAAAATCGGCAACCATATCCGTGATAACAATTTTGTTAACCCCTTTGTAAACATCTCGATTATTTTCATTTTATTGCTGTTTTTCCGCTAGCTTTAACGTTGATAGATGTAACCAAACAAGCTGACAATTGTTTAGAAATAATTATGTCGTTTTTCTAGCATTTCCTGTATAATTATCCATTTGAAATGAACCATACCTAGAATTTTCTTTTCAGCCAAAATAGGATCATTATTTAAAATTAGTGAATCGGAATTTGGCTTTTAAATTGGAAACAAAAAGCTTAGGGCGTCGACGGAAATGACGTTTTTATGGAAGTACACAAACTCTTCTACTGCTACCAGCAGCGGATCGTTAGAGCTGATTTCTTTTTTGTTCAACCCTGTAATTTTCGTCTTGGAGTCATTCGAATTTAATTCTCAATTTGCGAGTCCTTGAGAGTTAAAATCAAAGAAAATTATTTCATCCTCAAATAGCTACAACACAACGAACATCTCGGAAACGTCTGGGCTCATTTCCTTCCTGTGACGAAGTGTCTTGCAAAACAGCTGTCTGTGTTTAAAAGAACTAAGGAAGAGTTGCATCAAAGTCGTGTTTCAACTCGTCTAGAGCGTAACCGATTGGTTTATCATATCTATTTCGTGGTTTGTTTCTTCCACTTTAAAATAAGTTATGTGGTCTTATGAGTATGATGCGCCCATTGGAGGAGATGGAAGGACTGTAGAGAGAGCTAGCCCGTGTCAGCTATCAGCAGGAATCAATTCCCTTTTCTATGCCCGTGTGTATCACATTTGGGTCTGAACCTACTGAGCGACAGCAACCTGAAACAAACAACACTTAATTGTGTTTGAAATGGTTAAACCGCGATAAGATTGTCTTTCCATGCTGCTAAATTGAGCATCCCTGGGGGGTCCACTTCTCTGGTGAGAGTTTAAAAGGGCACGACTCTACATCTTGGTATTACGCGGACGCCGAAGATCATTTTCACTTTTCTTTTTTAAGAAGACAGTATATGGGAGTCTTTATTAGATTAATGTCATCGCCATCTCTTTACTGGTATGCATCGCCGCTCTAGTATGATGACATCCACATGCATGACCTCTTCTTTGATTCCTAATCTAAAATAGCGCTGTATGACCGGCATGAAACAAAAACAAGTTTAGGTAGCCTCATCACGACAACGAGAGGCATATATAACAATAGATAGAGAGTGCTAACAATCACAATTTCACTTATTTTTAAGGACAGTCATGATTGTACCTGGTATTTTGCAAGTCTTGTAAGCTCAGGAATACTCCTGAAATTAATTTAACACAGAAAATTATCATTTACAGTGCGAGCAAATTCGCAAATATCTAAAATCTCTCAGTCTCCTCTCATTTATCAATTTGTTTCTCTTACCGCCAGTTTAACTGAGTTTCTATACTTTTGTCCCTCTTAATCTTTTCATTTGTCTTTCACGCTTTTAATTTCCGTCTTCTTTACTATTTATTTCTTAGTTATTTTTTCCTCCCCTTGCTTTTGCTTGCTGTTAAGCATTGATATTCGTATCTTTGCCCGTATTTCATTCAACTGATGGTCAGGGACAATAAATTACAGTAGTGTAACAATACATTTCATGATCAGCAGACACCCGTCTTGATATGATTAAGCTCTAACTGAACACGAGAGGCAACGGTTTACAACTGAAGTGCTAGATGACTAGATCTAGCCACTCGCGAATGGATGTGTTCACTTGATAAGAAGAACTCATAAATTTTACATTCCATGTGCGTAATAATAGTAAGAAAACATTGAATAAAGACAAACAGTTAGGACAGCACTGTACTTTTCGCACTTTTCAAAAGGGTACGTATTACTAACAATATGTCTCCTTTTCATAAATTGTTCTTTTATGGGTAGATAATAATAGACGAAAAATGAATTTGGCTGTCAAAACATTTTTCCGGCGAAATTTAAGGCCTCACATCGGATACATATTTCACATGATTTCCAGAGAAGTAATGCAAACTGAGTACCTTGGCCTCAACGAGAAAACACAAAAATGTCGTTTAAGGCGGAAATTGGTTTTTTTGAATGTTTCAACACAAGTATATCTGTAAAAGTGAAGGAAATACCCTGAAGAACCTAAAACGAGTAGATTCCGGGCTACATAATATAAGTTTGTTAAGTGTGGTGATTTTAACTTGATGACTCGAGGTTTGCTTCAAGGATGAGTATATTTTAATAATAATGCCTCCCAACCGAAGACAAACTCCCGTTTTCGCCGTTACGAAGTAGTTTCCGTTTTACTGTGAACTATCCTCTTCCGATCAGGAAATTACCTTAACCGGAAGTTTAAATAGTCAACGTGTATTTCTCCGCAGATGGACTCAAGAAAAATTGACGTCAACAGATTTAAAAGAAGAAATAAGCTTTCGTCATTTAAGCTGATATCCTTCATCGTGCTTTAAGAATCGATGTTAATAGAGCACCTTGGAAAGTCAACCTGAGCAAATAGTTGCCTTGGATTTACATACGGTACAGAATTGCAATGAAGTGAAATCGACACTACAGTATTTGACATTTCCAAGTGCACAAGTGACTAATAGCACTAATTGGACAACAATGCACAGGTATCGTGTGAGTACCTCTGACGACCGAGGGTGCCGCTTTTCACACTAGTGCAGCGCACCGCCCTGAAACACATTTCAACCATGGCGTCGATTAGTCGAGAAGACGTCCCGACCGTACAGCCGCAGCAACAGGCATCTGACAACTCATTTTCCATAAAGAATATTTTGAATCTTCCAGAAGAACCTAAGGATGAATGTGCACAAGTGTTGAATCGCGAAGAAGACTGTCCGGTGTTTGGATGTCCTATCGTCCCTCAAGCTTTCAGACCAGTTGCATTCAACATGGAAGGAGCTTTATCGCCTATGTACAGTACAACACAGTGGTTAAATGCAGCGAGACATTTCCCTCCTTGGTTGCTTGGTACTCGCTTTATGAGATTTCTTCCAGGTGAGTGAATAAGAGCGTTAGTCATGTGTGGAGTGAAGCCAGGTGTGAGCATTGCACGCTCATAGTTCTCACACTGGAGTATATTTCAAGAGTTGTGGGCTGTTAGCCCAGGCTACGTCTGCAGGTAGTAACACAGAAAGAATTCAGTCATATTGCATGAGACATGATCGATGGAGTGCGAACAAGACTTCTGATGGAGTACAGTTTGATTGAGAGTTTGACGAGGTAAGCAGATGTCGATTAAGACCGACTGAGAACAGCAGCAAACACTTTCATAAGTTTGCCGCCAAGAGCAGCTTTCTTTGTGTGCCTAATTGACAAGAATTACATGTGTAACTCTACTTAAAAGGAGGAAATAAATCGTCTCATTCTGGAAGGGTGAAATCCAAATCAAAAAGAGTATAAATTTTGAGCGACAGCCGAATAGCTGTAAAAATAAATTAACATTTAAATGAAAAACACCCACACAGTAGTTTGGTTCCGTCATGTATTGTCAAGCTGGTTCGGCAGCAACTATTTCAATCTCTCAAGTTTTCTTTCCTCATGCTTGTTTTTTTGGCGTATTTGAAACTTGGGTTTTATAAGGAAATGTATTTGAATTAGAGAGCGGGTCCACCAGGAGCAACTCCACTTTTCTAGACTCCGTTATCATTGTGCTGGTTGTAATTAGTAAATCCCATACAAAATATCTTGAATATTTTTTTTCTCTTTTCTCTGGCACCTTTTCGCTTTGTAAAACTTGAAGCCATGAACCTGGGAGATGAAACTTCACCGTACCGCAGATATTCTTGTTGTAATGGCATGTGGCTCTCATCAAATTTTATTAAGGACGAAGTTTCTCTCCTACAGGTTACTGATGGATTTAAAGCGTTGATGTAAGAGGTGTCATCTCCAGGCGATGCTAAATTTATCAGGGTTCGACCCTCCAAAAGGCCACAGAATACCTTATATGACACTGAATCGTGTTAGCGGTTCTTAAAAGAACGTTTTGACAACTTAAACTATTCCTTTTATTTCGTCCGACATCTTTACCTTTCAGCAGATGAACTCGCTGAGCTTTGTGCAGTTAGTGCCTTGTAATTCTTGCTGAGTGTAATAAAACAGACGAGCGGTACACGCATTCTACAGCATAGCACAGCTTTAATATCAGAACATTTTGCGGGACCAGTTAAGTCGGAAACAAAAATTAATATTTGTTAGGCTAGTGCAAAGACTTCATGGATTCGAGAATTAAAGCGATCGAGTCTAGAGTTCTCCATGTTTAAAGTTTTTTGCGTAAGTTGCCTTTGCTCTCTGCAGTTTATGTGATCTTGGCGTTGATTTGTATTGAATGTCTCGATCACAAGTCAGTCAAACACATCATGTGACCGTGTAAGAGTATCGGGAACGTTTGGCTAACTCTCTATATAGGCGTAAAGGTTAAAGAATTAATAACATTGAAAAGAGTAAAAGGAGTCTAAAAAATAAATTTGACGTTTTACAGTCTAATGCCTTTACTTTACTGACTTAACTCGACCGATACTCACCGCTGCTACTCGTGCAGCCTCGTATAAATATTTACTGGCGTGTGGGATTTTCCAACTTTAAAAAGAAAAACAGTTCTGTTTTTAGGTATAAACAAGAAAAAACAACAAATCTAAGTTTTTGGACTCTTTGCTCTCCTAAAGGTGTAACCCCTTACCTGCGAAGAAGACGTAATATGCGAAAAAGAAAGCAAAGACCTTTGTTTACACAAAGTCAAGTGCAGGGATTGGAACAGGAATTTACCAGAAACCGCTATGTGTCTGAAGAAAAACGAGCAGAGCTGGCTTCGACCCTGAATCTCACAGAAACACAAGTGAAAACATGGTTCCAAAACAGAAGAACAAAATGGAGAAAGGAAGCCAGGGACGAAATGGAAACCGCTTTGATGGACAGTAAGAGGCGCTGGAGAAACAACCCAGTCGATAAACAAGAAGTTCTGCCTTCCTCTTCAACGACCAGTCAGTCTAATTGTGCGACTCAGCAGTCTCAAGAGTTTATAGATTTGGACAGTTACAAACTAAAAATACCTCAGAAAGTTTGATTTGTTTTGTTTTGATTACTTCCCTGAAAAGAATGCCCAGAGAGATGAGAAATTAAAAATAAGAAAATGGAAACGGAAAGAAAATGTAGAGGGTCGTTTGGTTTCGCTTGAATCAATGTCTCTGGTATTGCTTAATAATACTGATTGATTAAATAATGATATCAATATAGTAATCTGGGTAGAAAATTAAACGACTAATGGAGTACTGAAATGTAACTATCAAACTCTGCATATTTTATTTCGTTTTTTTAATTAGGAGAGTGGTGGAACTGAGCCCGAGACACAACTACATGCAAGCTATACAAAACTAAGGCTAGAGAGGATGAAGGGTGTTGTAGTTTCGGTTAGGATGAAAAGGATTAAATGCACTTGAGATGATAAACAACACGTTTTTAATCGTACGAGCAAACAAGAGAAATCAGCGCAGGGCCTTGCGCATGTGCGAATGTGTACATACAGCATATGAACTGTGACATCTTCCTAGTTGTTGTAGCGCAGCAAAGGAAAGGATAAATTTGCAGAACCTAACACTAAAATAACATATATATATGGCTATAGAATATAGCCACGCCATCCGCATGCAACCAAATACCGCGAGTAAACTATGACAAAGGGTAACCAAGTCAATCGTATAGTCCTTTTACAAAAGATAATCCCTCTCATGTTGTTTAACTCTCTCGCTATTCATTCTCTCTTAATTAAGGTCTATAAACACAAAAGAAAGATTACATTTCAAGGCCGTAGGCAGTATGAGACAAACCGAGGCACTTGCCTCAGTCATATTTTCGTTCCTGTAGTCTCTTTTCTGAAGCGAGAAAGTAAACAAAGCTGCCAAGTAGCTGTAGGAAGAGAATTCAACTATGGAAATTGTCTCAGTCATAATGTTTTTCTGGCTACGGCCCTGCAATTTAACCATTTTTCAAAAGAACTTTCACAGTGGAATAATGATATATTTTTGCAATGTGACATAATTTGTTAACTTGCGTTGAAATACTGAAGGCTAAACGTTTAGATAGATGATAGAGATGAATACTGTGATGGTTATGTTCCAGCGAACTTGCAGAGTCTCGTTGCTACTATATAAGCCATCTAAGTTACTTTAGCAGTCGAAATGTGGCAAATAATCAGTTAAGCTTTCGATTAAAAAGTTTGCGTTCTGATATCAGGAAGAAATCGGACGTTCAAGACCGTTCAAACCTGACAAAACAAATAGCTCATTTTCAAACTTTCAGACAATCAATACAGAAGGTCCGAGTTCCTTCCCTGTGGTCCATAACAACTAGTCTGCTGTTGATTTATGCTTTGACTGATGCATTTCCTGTTTCATTTGAATGAATTTTACACCGTAAAATAAAGTCAACAAAAACTTAGCTGAGGATGACTGAATCATTGGTTTAATATGAAAGAACTGGCCATCATGGTGGAAGATTCCTAAACAAATTCACTTAATTTAAACGAACAAGAATAAAGAATGTGTTATGAAGACACAAGAATCGTAGCCAGTCTCCCTCTTCCTCAGTTCATGCGCCGGAAATTAAACAAACAGGCGATGTCGCTGAAAACGAACTGATATAATACATGGCAACTTGATTGGTTGTTGCTATTTTTTCGATTCTTTATAAACAGAAGGCTCAACTAAAAGAAAATCTGTAGGTCGACTGTAGGTCGACTGTAGGTCCAATAGCTCATGAACACCCTTTTTAACAACAAAATGATAGGGATTGGGGACAAGATTGATCTTTCATTACCAGATCCCGCAGGCAACAGAAGAACCTGAAATCTTCTCAGTGCTCCTTGATCTTTCGCTGAAAGATTTCGGTCTATTAATTTTTAATTTTTAAGTCAGTTATTCCACTAAACACGGCCGTTTTTCTTCCATATTCAATTTGAAGCAATTTTCTTGGTAGCAGGCGTAGCAGGCGTTAAACGTGGGAGGCAAAGCGAAGATGGCTGGAGGGGGACCCCGGAGGGGGACCTGCAACGCCGGCTAGTTTGTGCGGGGCGATCACGGTGTAGGTTTCTGGTTTGTGATTGGCTGTTGTGGCTATGCTGCTGCTGGTGTTCATGCTTTCCTTCAACAACCCTTTATCCACCGCTTAAATAAGTCAGCACTACCAAAACAGGTTTCAAACAGGGTAAATATCGTGCGCTCTGTGGTCTGTACTCATCTCGCAGTTCTTTTGTATAAATTCAGAGTAGAGTTAGATAATAATGCTTAGTAGCCTTCTCGCTTCACGCCCCCGTATTGCCGATGTTACAGTCAGAAAATCGATTTATCGCCCTCTCCTAAAATAAACGACTCCTCTACCTCCCCTAGCTTGAAACATCATTGTCTTCAGCACCCTTTAGAGATCTTCGT
>NW_028301540.1:18072500-18100000 GCF_042242905.1 Orbicella faveolata
TTGTTGTTGTGAAAACAATGGCCGTTGCTTCTTCTTTCTTGGAAGTCGTCTTCGTCTTCGGAGATTCACGTTGTATGGCGCAAAACCTTGAAAAGTGTTAAGAGGGTTACTCCACTGTGATTATTACGGCGACAAAAGAAAATTCAGCAAATTCTAGCGTAAAGGTCTGGTAGGGTTTAAGCAAAAGCGGAAAAAACTACGTTTATTTCTTCTTCTATTTCAAAACAACTAGTATTGTCTTTTAACATGACGAACGAGGCAACTTGTGCATTTGCAATTTCTAGAACCACAATCATCTTGGAATTTCGAGTATACGCTTTTGCTCTTGACTCTTTCACCCAAGATGCAACCATAATTTTGCCTTTTTGATTAAACTTATTCTTCGTCACTGGCGGTTGAGGTCAAGGAATGAAGGGAAAATTATGTCTTGTGTGACTATTCAGCGCTCTTCCGTAGCAAAGTTCAGGACGAAAGGCCAAATGTACTTCCGTGAGTCAGTTATGACGCGTGCACAATGAATGCAGCATGTTTGTGTGTGTAAAACAACAAATTAAATGCACATTTCCAAATACTTGTTATTTAGATTAATGTACTAACTTTGCTTCAGTTTAAAGCTGCAACAGTCTTGCCTTGTGTCTAGAATTCACCAAAGTGAACAAAACCCAATTTGTTCCAATATTGAAAGGTTTCATCGCCTTCAACAGCAATTTTCAAACATGAAAGCTTCCAAGACTGTAAGCAAGAAACTCGAAATGTTTATGGTTCTGACCCATTTAAGACGAGAAGATGGTAAAACAGCCTAGCACAAGGCAGTTTGGCTCAAACACGGTAACGAAAATGGCGACTGGGATTTGTCAACACTAAAATTTTGCTGGAGTTCAAGTCCCAAGTCCCTTAGATCAACAGTTACCAAACCTAAATCCCAGTGCATCAAATGTTTGTTTCTGAAGAGCGGAAACCAAAGAACCTCAACAAGGCTTGCTCGATGGCACGCTCTAGTCGATGTGTGCTACGCGTCTATTTTAGAATTTTCAGCACCATTGAAAAGGGAAAAATGTTAACACTTTCTGTTCAAAAACGCTTTTATTACAAATGATGCAAGTCCGTAATAAGAAATGTACTTACTAGCGAAGAATTCATGCCCCGGTGTAAAGCGCGAGTTGGAGACCCAGGAGGGAATGTCCTGCCCTGTAGCAATCGTTGGCCAGTTTAAAGGGCCATACAGTGGTAGGCCTAAGCAAGCACAAGGGTACAGCAATGGCGGCGAGCTCACAGCATAAGGCGTTGGAGCCACAATGGGTTTCGTCATCGAACATTTTCCATTTTCTAGACCTTCACTTGAAAATCGAGGAAACTCTACCATGTCTCTTTCATCTCGAAGGTTCAAAATATTCTTGATGGAAAACGAATCCCTGCTGGAAGACCGAGTGCAGAAGAGAGACTGAGAACTCTTTATGAAGTCCATGTCGGAACGATTCACTGGTTTGGTTTTAAGAAGACAAGTGCTTGGGCGGTCGATCCAGACACTGCACCCCGTCAAAAGGTCTCCACTCTAAGTATTGACGCCTGCGTACTAAAGACTAATTAATCCTATCAATCAATGCAGGACACGTGAGATCAGCCGTTCTGAGAAGTATTGCTGCTAAACAAAAACCAAAATACTGTTCTGACTCCTTTGAGTAGAGTCACCGATACCCTCGCGGAAAACTTAACCGACTAGTTCTGAAGTCAGTAATTTGGTATTTGTATCCTTTCCAGAGCCTGTTGAGTAGTCAGAATTAATTTCAGCTGGAAGTGTCTGTCGTTGTTTACTTCCGGTTATCGTAATTTCCGACAGGAAGAGGCAAGACGAGTAGAACCGAGTCCCTAATATTTTGACCGGAAATTGCGGCGAGAAAAGCAAATCCACGCAGAAAACAGGAGATGATCCGAGCAAGTTTCTCCTTTTCAGCCATTAATTTATTAATCAACTAAACTAAATGTTGTTATTCTTATTACTTATTGCATCTTAAAAAGTATAAAAATGAAAAGAAAGCATTTTTTATTAGGGTGTGTTCGCAGTCATTCGACCTTAATTGGCCATATTTTATTACGACGGGATTTCCACAAACCTGGTTTCCTTTTATTCGTCATCCTGTCGTCAACCTAACAAGGAATACAATACAAATGCGTCCGATCTGAATGGTCTCTTAGAATAACTGTGCACGAAAAATATACAGCTTAAAACTAGTGACTTCAGTCAAAGCTCTCAAATTTATTTGTCAATTTCTTGATCAATACATTCTCAAATCCAACTGTTGGAAATCTTTCTAACTAACGGTTAAACAAAATCCATTCTGATCATTTGACTAGCTGTTAGTCGCGACGGACACTGCAAATCTGGATCGACCGATACGGATACTACAAGAGGAAGGAAAGTTTCGCGTATGAACAAATCCAGTTTCACGCCAACAATGTAACATTTTGAGGAATTTTAAACCAAAAATAAAATAAAGTCGTAAAATAAGCAGAATTTTGCGATGCATTACTGGGTAAATCCTTTGCTTTACTCTTGTCAGTTTGTTTACCCTTAGGAAAAGATCATTTTGTTTGACTGCCTATATACTGCCTTCCGTGATGGATAATCGAATCAGCTGTGAACTACACAAAATACTAACTCCATAATTAGCCATTGGATCGTAATAAACACCTGGACATTTCCTTTTCACGCATTACCGCAGGAGTTTTCACATACTTAACGTTTGGTTTCAAGATTTACATCATTCACGCCGTCACGCCCGCAGCGGCTTGGTAAATGGGGATTTAGATCTTATTTTTGGAACTGCTGACGTTGTTTGGAAGCCACATACTGCGAAAAAAGGGTGGAGATCGCTATGAAGTGAGTGAAGTTTGTAGACAACGATAGGGTTTCACCCATCACGGACAATAGATAGCTTAGTATAGAAACCTTATCACAAAATTCCTGTCTAGAAACACGCAAATATTTTTGCACTGAAATAAATTGTTATTTCGATAATTTTTAGTACAATGTGCGAACGTTACAAGTACGTTGGAATTACCAAGCTTGAAAGTATCAAGGTATTGCTTGTTACAATCTCTGACATCTCTTGATTGAAGTTTTGCAACTGATAGTTTTTATAATATTTAGGGAGGTGCATTTGCCTTATACAAGCTTCCCTTCCTTGCTAGGGAGTGAACTACAATTTGTCACAGTATTTTTAATCTTTTGAATGCCATTAGTAAAATTGAGGGTTTTGTAATGAAAGTCAGTACACTCTGATGTGTTCTACCTCCATGGACATGCAATAAACCTCGAGGCCATGATTTAAATGATGATCACATTGGTGCAAATTATCCCCCTTAGTTTCCAATCTATTATTATCGTTAGAAGTAGCAATGGCAACAGGCGAAGTGTCCGTGTTTTTCCGTCTGTCTGGCTGGCTTAGTTACGGAAAGCAACACGGAAAGTGATTATTTTTCTGGTTATCCTTTTTTGCAAAGTTCTCCCCATTTGGCTGTTTTCCGTTTTGATAGAGGTTTTGCAGGCGAGACATTTTGCTATGTGTATTTGGTCGTATTTGATCTTCGCATACAGTGTTGCTGACTTTGTAGAACTGCTCAGTACCAGACAAGCAACACATGAACAGAAGTACTAATCATATCAAGGTGAACCGCTGATTTTTAGCGGCTGACATGATCCAAATATCTCATGATTTACACCTACATAATGTGGTATAGCGCATTATTGAGTTCCGATCATACATTTCTTTGTATCAAGAATTTGCAAGCACGGTAACCATAAACCATTTCGGACAATGTTATTAAACGAAGAACATTAGCTACATGTTTCTAAAGGGTTAACATGAAAACACTGAACCTGCAGGACCCTTCCGCAATTTTCAGGTTGTTGTAATCAATCAAACGAATATATGCGCATTTCGCCTCACAGTCTCCGCTGTGGTTCATAAATTAAATTAAGCCTGCATGTCAATTTGTGTTTCTCAGTTTGTTTTTTGTTGTTGTTGTTTTTTTGTTGTTGTTTTGTTTTGTTTTGTTTTTTTTTTGGGGGGGGGGGGAGTGGGGGAGGGCTCCATAGTCAATCTTCCAAACTATGGTTTGGCTTTTTTCAAAATATTCCCTATAAAATGATCTATACAAAGCGCTGTGCACTTCTCGTGTAAGCCCGGAGCTCCATGAAGCCATTAGAGATCCAAGGCAGTATATATTAGCACTACAACTGCGACGGCAACTGTCCAGATTGAGGCATAAATCTATTTTCTCAAATATTTCACTGCGAAACAGTATTTTCTAACCCCCAAGTCAACTCGTCTATATTCAATGTTGACCACTAACTCACGTTCTGCCTTTTATTATTTCATTCCTGAGATTTTACTTCAATATCAAAAAGGAATTAAATTTACAGGACGTAACCTGGATGCATTCCGACTGCTCCTTTAACAATCTTTCGGGGAAGGGAGACAATAAGCCGATGTGCCACCATCAGTTCCCAGGGGTCCTTACGCCTGGTCGCTGGTTACAAAAGCAATGAAGAATGCTAAAAAACAGAACAACACCCTGACATTGAGGTATCCTTCATATATCAATTTGGATTGTAAGAGGATGTTGGAAGTCCAAAAAGGCATACATCTGTACGGTGAACCGAGGTCAGTGTTTGTTCATCACACCTTGACGGAAAGTAGTCTGGGATGTCTGGAAATTTAACTCAACAACGGTGTCAATAATATGCCGACAATATTAAAAATAGAATGCCTTTTATTACACAAAATCTGTTATTTTTCTATCATTGAGGAAAAGTATGTTACCGGCTCAGCTTGTGATAAAATAAATTGGAGATGAAAAAGTCGCAGACAAACGAATTGCATTCATGTATTTTAATGAACTAATATTCTCTGTAAAAAGGAGCCTCGCTTGACTTTTTTTGAGGAGGATCCCAAATACAATTCTATGAGGAAAGTTGTTTCTTGGGGCTGTAACGGAGCAGTTAGTAAACTGGACAAACATTTTCACAACGTATTGTAAATACGGACGCTACTGATCAGTGCTGTCATCTGACTAGCTTACAAATAACTGAGTAATCACTTGCTTTTCCACCTACCGGTTTGTGTCACAAGCCAGAGATTTACGATGTTACACCACACACATGTATCAGTTATGCCATGTTTAGGCCGACATGTGGGACAGAGGAACTCAATAATGGTGTAGGCTTCATGATAAAGAGCCACTGTGAAAACTTCATTAGACGTCGTTAAACTCTCATATGGAGTTATTTAAGCATTTGTTAACACTGATATACTTTTAAGGCGTTAACCGTAAAGTATGTCTTCACTTTAATTATTATGACAAGGCGGTTTGACCGCTTCATGGTCTTTCTATCAAGTTATGAAGGAGGCATTGATCCCAGCCTAGGGAACTCAACGTTCTTATCTCAAGTCATGTTAAGTGTAGGAAGCGTTTTGTAACGGAGAACTATGTGGGACAAAGCTAAATTTTCACAGCCTCCATTTACACGCCTCGTACCGTTGTCGACGGCTATCAAAGTTCGCCAGGTATCAGAGACAACAAGCTTGCGAGCCCTGCTTACATGCAAAAGCTACGTTAAGCCTTCATCTCCAATCCAGTGGTGCGGCGCGTGCAGCATGTTTCTGTCGCTTTGATTTGAATTCAAATATCGTTTTTTAGGGGTCGGGCTAAAAAAATGTCTTCTGCCCTGATGACAATAGCGAAAATGTGGTATTCATTTCTCGTGGAAAAAATTTTGATGACACTAATTCAATAAACTTTTTTACCACTCTTAAGACATATTTCACAATCCTACTTATTTTACAGCAGACAGTAAAACATTTAAAATATTTTTCGAGAGGCCCTGTTTAAAGGTCAGGAAGGGAACTATGCACTACTGATGAAAGAATGCACTATTAAACACACGCTACATTCTGAAAGTTTCCCCACGGCGTTCATTTTTTAATTTGGGGATATGGTCATTCTCTAACATCTTTAAAACTTCTCATTATCCTTTTTTCTATCCTCAGTACTCAGTGCCCAGCGATTTTGTGATTGTCGTTAATATTGTGCAATCATTCCGGCAGCGGTGATCGAGGAGCTGGACAAATTCTAAGGAAGAAATCGATCTGTACGAGACCTTATCCCAATACTCACATGTTACATTTTAGAATTGACTCATTATGGTATCTGACTTGCAAAAGCACTACAACAAGCCAACACCACATTGATTATAACACAAAACGTCGTTCTCCAGTGAAAAATAAACTCTCGACCACCAGACATGATAGCAGCTTTTACTAACAAGCAATTAGGTCAATTAGCCGTGAGTCGGATCCGAAAGGATTATCGGGAGAAACTTAAAAAGGATAACAGTTAAATTCAGAACCAAAATTAACTTTCAGGTTGTTTTATCTTACGGAGCAACGCGGGCATACCATTGAATAGAACTCGTATGTGATGCGGCTGATCAGGCACACACTTACGGTCCAATGTCCCAGAAACAAGGACAGATTTAAAGTAGTTGTCTAATCAATGAGAACATGTTTGAATGGTAGCGTGATATTAACTGTATTGGAATATTGACCTAAACCAGTTGCGTGCTTCCGTATTGACTTATAAATACTTCCTTGACGTAATTACTCGGAAATGGTTAGGTTGAAAGAGGAAAACATAGGAAGAAACCCACAAAAACGTCAACATTTATTGAATGTCCTGAAATTGCCATTCGAGTAAGCAGTGTGTAGTTTGCCTGTGTAGTTGTACAAAATCTTAACGGCTTAAGATTAGTGATAACGAATAACAAATGATTACAAATGTTTTCTCCTTCCCCCAGTCATTCGAAAGACCGTCTGATTTCGAGATGGCTGTGGCATAGATCTACTGAAGATCTAGGAATTTTTTAACGAGCTTTTTCTTGATCCTTAAATTTCACAACTTCTTAAGTTGTGTATATAACTGCGATGATCCATCTTGTCTTCATTTCCGTACCATTGTCCCGTACGATTGATGTAGTTTAGCCTCGCCTGTAAAACAGACGGTTTAGCGGGACAGCCGGAGTGCA
Organism: Orbicella faveolata; assembly: GCF_042242905.1. Lineage (NCBI taxonomy): Eukaryota > Metazoa > Cnidaria > Anthozoa > Scleractinia > Merulinidae > Orbicella > Orbicella faveolata. Next base: position 18,079,585 of record NW_028301540.1, read on the forward strand.
AAGCACTGAGTGCTAAATCGCCTGCTCTGCAGGCTAGTTTAGCTCAAGCATTATCTACACTTCCCAACAAGAGATTCTTCCAGTCTTGCAGAATATTTTGAGTCTATACCATGAAACGACGTCTTTCTGCGACGTTTCTCTAAACTTTTTCGAGACCGTCGTTGGGTTGGAAAATCTCACCCATGGTTCAAATATTGGTTGGCAGTGGGTTTCCTCTTAAACTTCTCAACCGAAAATTTGTTGAGAAGTTTTCTTTCATTTAAATGCTTTGTACATGTTAAAGCGGAGATTGAAATTCCTTTGGTGTGTATTTGACAAGTTAAGGCAATATAGTAGCCTCGTTTTCAAGACACATGACGCTGCTATTGCCACCCGTCCCTAATGGAAACCCTTTGACAAGGCACAAAACCACTCCAAGCGCCACCAACGTCTGTATTTGCGACACAAAGGGAAACCAACAAACTCTCCAGGCTTTTTAATTCAAAATATTGCAAATGAGTCAACAGAGGCAACCCATCTTATAAGTCTGTTGAATTAATAATTTCAAATGTTGCGATACTTTCCATAAAACTAAATACTTATACACAGTTTTTGATACCTATTCATTCAGTATTTTTCTAAAACCGACTCCATTTGGTCGCCAAAAATGGCAAGATTTAAGTTAACACAGACTTCGGTTTTTTGATAGTTTAGCTGACTTACGAGCTATTACCATGGCAACATAAATAGAAAGCGGTTTTACTTATTTGTAGAACATCTAGTCTTCAGATCTTTTTCATCGTTTGCATGCAGCAAGCTTGAAACAGTGTTCACACTATTTTAATGATGGTTTAACAGATTTTCAATTATCCTTTGTTGAAGGATAACTGCAATATCTAGAATTTCCGCTGTTAAATTTCATTTTGTTTTCAATACTTCATTAACTTATTTTCTAAACTATTTCCTTGCCAAATTTCGTGAAATTCTAAAAAATAGTTCTCGAGAAATGGGAGTGTTTCCGAGAAAGCTATTCACAGCACGCAGTCTCACTATGCTGCATTTAACCGAGTTCTTTCGCTCACAAAGAAACACCCGAGACATTCTGGGTTCTTGACATTGTTACTTTTTCGACATACTCTTCTTATAAAAAATAAAATATTAATGCACTTTTTTATTTTTGAGGAAAAATAGCACAGATGGCGCGGGCATTGAGCAAATATAATGATCACTGTATCGACGCCATGTTTGTTTTTTGGGGGGATTTTCTTTCTTTTTTTTTTTTTGCCAAACGTAGGGAAACGATAGAGAAAGTGGTCTATTGAAAGAAAAATAGGGATCACAGAACGTCCAAGATCGCCAAATTCACGCAGTTGTAGCAATAACGCGCGTTTGATTCATGACGTGACATATAACCTCCTTTGCACGCCAATGCGATCAAGAGCAGGGTATTCTATGGGCTTTACATCATGGCTCATGGAATCAAAAGCGCGTCACACATGCGAGTGGGATCCAAAACAGTGTACATATGTTCCTGTCACGCAACATTCTGTGGTTGAAGAGCGAGTTATATGCGCTTGCATCTCGGCTGGTGCAATCAGAAGCAGGTTTGTAAGAGCGTACAATCAAGAGCACGACGTTATCAACGCTTGTAGCACAGGCAGGTGGGACAACGAACAAGGTATTATATGCGCTAGTCATGCAGCCTTGTATGATAAGGAGGAGGACAGCGCATTCTTGTCTAATACTGAGTTGCGCTTCGGGAGCAGGAATATTTTATTGCAGTAAGAAACAAAACTTGCCAAATCACACAGCTGGTCAGTGCGACCAAGAGCTGCGTATTAACTCGGCTTGTAACGAAAGCCAATTAGTGGCGCTGGCAACACCGGCTAGTGCGATCAACAAAAGTCAGTAACAACGACACAGGTTAGTGCGATCAAGATCATCATTAGCGTTTGTCAGGTAGCTTCACAGGTTATTATTAGCTTCTGTAACGCAGGCAAGTGAGATCAAAAGCGGAGTATTGTGCGCTCATTTTGTAAGACTGTTCATGTTTGACTTGGCTTTAGGCTGTAAATAACCTTAGATTACCCAGTAGTGCGATCATGTGCTCGTCTTGTACATACATGTATATAAATATTTAGAGTGGAATCCCAATTCCTCTAACCTCAGAGGGAAACGCAAATGGGTTCAAAATATCGGGAGGGCTCCAGAAACTACTGCTTCACTCCAAATAAGATGCGATACAGTCAGCCATCAAATGTGACAGCACTTAGTTTCCAGTCCACCAGTTTTTTTTCAGTTCTTTTCCTCATTTTGCATCAGTCGAAACCACAGCCAGCAAGCAGTCTCGGCGATAAAAGAAGTGAGTCGATAAACAGTATTTCATCTTCTTCTGAAGGCCCGAGATATACGCCAAGCGTTTGGTTCTTCGTATCTGTTAATAGAACATTGAATGAGTTGAGTCAGGTACCATTCGGTTGACATACAATTGATAGGGACATTACTTCAAAGACTTTCTACATACTTTAGTTCGTCTAGTGTGATCGTCCGAGAGAGTGTAGCCTCAAAATTAGTGCCTGACCTTTACTGATTGGTCCGTTTTGCACTAATGCTATTGGCTGTTAAGAACGCTGTTAAGTTCGTAAAAAGTACATTGGTCTTGTGTATCCTTAACGTAGATTATTGGCGTTGTAGTAACGAGTCAAGCTTCCACTAAACTCTTGCCTGCCTTTGGCCTGTGCCCAAACGAGTCTGATGTGAAATCATCCATATAAAAAATGTGTTTCAACTACTCCTTCATTTTCACGCAAATCAAATATATTTTCATTTGAAACGTTTGGCAAGAGTGGTACAAAATATACTGTGAAAACCCTCCACAACATATAGATTACTTCATGGAAAGTGCGCGCGTACGGTATTTACGCACGAGTTGTTGACGTATTAGAAAACGAAAGAGTGAGCGTAGCGGACGAGTGAGTTTTCTGATACACAAACAACGAGTGCGTAAATACCGTACAAAGCACTTTCCATGCTTTAATTTGTTTATTTTATACTTACTAAGATTTTCACCCTCAACCAGATTTTCGCCCTTCATTCGGCAGAACAAATGTCAAGTTACTTTTTTTATTGAGTGCAAGCACTTTGTCGCTTCTTCAAAAACCTAGTGTAAATATTTTTTGTACACAATGTTTACCTGGTCATCAGTCAACGCTTCAGCTGCGTTTGATTTGTTTCCCTTGCCTTGCTTTTTTTTTAAGTCGTTTGCTTCGAGCTTCCAGACATTTCTTTGGTAAAACTCTGTGTCGTCGATAATGCTTGTGGCATATTTGCCTTCTTTAAAACTTTTCTTGCCTCTTCCTTCTGTTTGAGGAATTTGCTAAGCAAGCTAACCTTAACGTCTCGTCGGGTTTTTGCGCAAGTCCTTTTGTTCTACTGTTCCTTGATGTACTTTTTAATGGCTTTATCTAAAGCGATAAGCCTGTTCGAACTTTCCGCCACTGTCTGTGGTTTATAGCTAATTTGCGAGAAAACTGGAGTAAACTTGTGGAAACTCTACAAACTTCTGTGAATGAAGATTGAGGAAGCGCCAACAACAACGTGAGCGCGTTGCGAACTGACTGATTCATTTTGACAGCTGATTTCTGATTGGATGAAACGCTTTTCCCACGTGTGAGAAAGTCGTTTCGCGATTGTGATTGGATGAAGAAATTTCCGTATGAGTTTTTCATGCGATCGATTCTATACGAAAATCTCAGTAAGTATGAAATAATGACAAATAATTTCTTGAGTGTCATTACTATAATTTTCAGTCAAAACAACATAAAAAATAAAAGATTTTTCTCACTAAAGCCAACTTTGAAAATTGTACCGTTTGGTCAAAAATCAAATTACCGCGCATACGCAGAAAAGCACGACATACAGTATACACCCGTTAAAAGGCCTTGCCTAGGCTTGCAAGTAGGCTCTTTGAGGGGAAAGAAGAAGAGCCAGCTCGCAGGCTACCTTGCCTATTGACTTATGAACATTTACAATTCCAGTCACTGCTTACTAGCACCAGTCCCCACCTGTTATACAGCGGCTCCAATCTCTCCTGCCTCTTGCGTTTGCTGAGTTTGGTGGGATTGCCCATCTTGAAGAAGGCAGGTGCAAACTCCACTAGCCATTTAGGGTCCACAGTAGTGACTTCCCTCATGTACTCTTTAGTTGTTAGAACAAGTTCATGGTACACCACCCATTCCGGCTGCCTGTTAAACAGTGCACTTGAGGGGTGAATGTACACCACCTGGTTATCTGTGACTGTACGGTATCCTTCCTGTGGGTCCTTTCTTGCCGCGTTGCGAAAGAAACCGCTGGTTATGGCTTTTTGCGCCCGAGATGTTGTCTTGCCACAAGACACTACGTCAAGCTTGTGTCTGTAGATAGTATAATATAATTGACAGGTATTCGAAAGTCGTAAATTTTTTCTAGGCAGGCTCGATGAGTGTACAAAAGGTGCAAACAAACTCCGCGTATAGCAATTTAACTTTATGGAGTGTTTCTTGTCAAATGTTTGGGGACATCAACATTCACTATAACATATTAAAACCTTTTATTTTAATGCAACGGAAATACTTCCTGGCCGACACACAACTGTAGATTTCGCTCATGGTGCATATAGTGTTCAGTTCAAATTCTTACCTGTCCATAATCCCAAGCATTTGTTTCCTGATGTCTTGAGCCCGTCTTAGTGACCTCGCCTGCACAAAGTTCTCGAAGCACCATGGGTTTGAGAACTTGTTATTTTTCCAAGAATTGTAGACAGCAAGTAAAGTGAGATGATCTCCTTCAGCCTGGTGGAATTTAGCTTTCTTTTGGTCTGCAATTGCTTGTTTGTCCTGTAAAGGTCGAAAAAAACAGAAGGGGACTTACTAATACAATCCTCTGATGTTAATCTCAGTTATTTGGAGCTATGATTTAAGAAACAATATGAAAAAAATTCAAATTTCAAGGACATTGTCATGGCAATGTGCGTAACAGTATAACTTGACGTCTCTAGTTTACAACTATAGACAACAACTTAGTGGCTCAGTTGTCAGTAGAGGTCCTCACCTTAGGTCTGTAGAAGACGTTTTGTACGGACAACATAGAAACAATGGTTAAGACCTCGTCACTGCAGCCAAGATGAACAGACTGAATTAACATCTTGGACAACTGTGGTTCTAAAGGAAACTCCGCCATTCTTCTGCCAAGTTTTGTCAGTAGGCCCTCATCGTCCAAGGCGCTGAGGGAGTGTAACTGCTCCATAGCAGAGATCATGGTCTAAAAACAAAAACATCAACTTAAGAATCTACATTGTTATCCAGGGCTCACTCGTCTATGACAAACTTTGGGGTCATAACCTTTTCGGTTTTAACGGGATAGCTATTAAACCCATAATATCACAGAGTTCGATTGACATGGCGGAAAATGTTTTCGGAATGTTAGAGCCATTTCGTTTTTGTAAGCCGTTTTTGGTTATCTTAAGACAATCGACATTCCATTCTTTGTCTTCACAGACTTGTTCTCTTATTCAAGTTCTTTTGTATCGTTTACTGTGTTCATGGAATCACAGAAGCAAAAACTAATGAACACCGACATTACGCAAACACTTTGCAACACACTTAAAGTTCTTTCAAACGCTATAAACAAGACAAAGAACGAATTGAAACTGAAACCAATTGTGGGAACAAGCCCATTCAGTAATGAGGAACAAAACACTACCTCCATAGGCGGAGGATCCATGAAGTCAAAAGACAGTAAATCATTGATTCCCATCGCTTTGAGTGACAGGATAGTGCTGGCCAAGTTCGTTCTTTGGATCTCTGGTACAGCAGTCGGGAGCATCTCATCCCTGTACGCACGCTCTGTGTACAGTCGATAGCATTTTCCAGGACCCGTTCTCCCTGCTCGGCCTGAGCGTTGCTTGGCTTGAGCCTGCAATATTAATTGCATTAGAAACAGTAAGACAAGTGAACAGTCACTGGGCATTTTAATTTAGATTAATCACCTACAAAACCTTTAATTTAAACTCTCCATATAGTTCACAGGTTATTGTAGGGAGAATTTGATTATGTATATGAGAATAATTTTTCCTTATTTTCTTGAAATGAAGTATAAGAAGCGGGGTTACGCTAAGAACTTTACTTAATGAAAGTTATTAGCAGCTTGAGTCAAATCTAAGAATGATTTTAGCGGGTCTTACTGTTGCTATGGTAACCTATTGTGCCACAAAAACGATAACAACGTGTTCACCAATGATTGGGTAGTTTTGTGATACCATGATGGTAGCATCAACTGATAAATAGTGGTTATAATGACCCTCAAAATCTAAGTCTTGGAAAGTGCTGAAAACTGCTGCCACCCACCTTAAAGTTTACTGCTAGTTTCACTTTATTAACAAAATTCATCGTCTGGACTATACTATGAAAAGGCGAAATCTAATTTCGTAATACGAACTGCTACGAAGAAACGAATTAATTTTGCAGTAGTAATTTTTCAAAACATGGAACAAAAACGTGTTATCTCTTCACTCAGTAATTTGGTTAGGTGATCAGCCTGTTGTTTAGTTGGTCGATTGGTAGGTCAGTCAGTGGGCTAGTTGATTGGTGTGACAGTCAGTCAGTGGGTTGGTTGGTCGGTCAGTCGGTCAGTCAGTCAATCAGTCAGTCAGTTGGTCTATCGATCAGTCAGTAGGTCAGTCAGTTGGTTGGTCAGTCAGTCAATTGTTTAGTCAGTCAGTCAGTGGGTGGGCCAGTCAGTCAGTCCATTGGTCAGTCAGTCGGTTGGTTAGTCAGTCAGTCAGTCAGCTGCCCAATCAGTTAGCCGTTTGTTTAGTCAGTCAGTCTGTTAGCCTGTCAGTCACTTAGTTATTCAATCGGTTGGTCAGTTGGTCAGCTGGTCAATCAACCCCTGTTTGTTTAGTCAGTCAGTGGGTGGTCAGTCAGTCGGTTGGTCAGTCAGTCACTTAGTCAGTCAGTCGGTTTGTCTGTCAGTCGGATGGTCCGTCAGCTGGTCAGTCGGTCAGTTGGTTGGTCTGTCAGTCAGTGGGTCGATTGGCTGGTTGGTTGGTGAGTCAGTCAGTTGGTCAGACAGTCAGTCAGTTGGTTGTTGGGATTGCCAGTGGATATTTTCAACTGTATATTTCATTTGCAACGTCTGTTTCAGGGATTGAGCGAACCCAATTCAAGAAACGTTTTTAGTCTGTGTTAATTGTCTCCGATTTTGTATCCTCTGATTTTTCTCATTCGCTGTTCGAATTTCTTCACAGACAAATTCGAAATTAACATTGGCGTGAGAGTGGGCCAAGACATCAGTAATGTTATAAAAAGGCATTATAACATGTACTTTACTGAGTTAATACCAAAACTCCAATGCAGGAAGTAGTCTATGTCTCCTGCACATGCTGATTAAGAAATAGAAAACATCTACCGTGCTTCTATCGAGTTTTAGTATAAATCTACTGGTGTTCTATCACGAATGCCGTTCTCTGATTGGCTACGTTACTCACTATCTATTCTGTTGTAGATAGTGAGTAACGTAGCTTCGTGCCCTTGTTAACAAAATGACGGCCGCTTCTTTGCGTTTTCGAAGTTTCTGTGAAGAGGATTTAGATAAAGTTTTGAACGACTAGTTTATTTATACTAAAACAATTAGATTATTAGCTCTCGATTTCTATGCGTGATAGTTGACTCGGGCTGCGCTCACGCGATAGAAATCTCGAGCTGATAATCTAATCGTTTAATAGAAACACGATTTTAACCAATCAGCGCGCGTATTTTCTTAGGGCTGTTTTCTAATACAATATACAGCTGAGTAACAGTTGATAATATCAAGTTGGCAGACAACATAGTCATACTATCCCTAAATGAAGAATTCCTTTTTGTATTGTGACCATTTCCAGCAATAATAGGTCATTGATTGTCCGACTGATTAACTGACTGACTGAATGACTGATTGATTGATTGATTGACTGACTGACTGACTGACTGACTGATTGATTGATTGATTGATTGATTGATTGATTGATTGATTGATTGATTGATTGATTGAGACAACAACAACAAAGACGTTGTTAACCTGAGAGATGGGCGTGACAACCAAAGCGTCAATTCCAGACTTCGAGTTGTAGACTTTTTGTTTGACAAATCCCGGATCAACCACATAGTAAATACCGTCAATGGTCAAGGACGTCTCTGCAATATTTGTAGCAATTACTACCTGTCAAGGAAAACAAATCGCCATTAATTCCAAACAGAGATCCGATATTGAAAGGTCTTGAAAGAAAAGAAAGCGTATAGTTAGAAACAAATAGTTTAAGATAGCATCTCTTTTCTCCGTAAAACCGCAATACATTAAGAAGGGGCAACTTGGCGGGTTTAACACTTATTTTTTTCAGCAACACGCATTTAATATAGCTATACGGGCAATTTTGCCAGACATATCAGACGAGTTAAGTGGAACCATGGTTCGTATTAGAGTTAAGTATGTCCATTGCCAGACAAAATGAAAAAGAGTTCTTCCAGTCAGGTTTTACTTTGAATTGTTCATTAGAGTCAGGCGTTGTGTGCATTCCTATTTGTATTTCTGATAGTTTATGGTTTAAAAAAGAAGTAACTTGGGGTCGAGAGTCTCACCATGTACACTCTCCTTTATCCGCGGGATTAATTTGGCAAAACGTGGTCGAAGTGAACCTGTTTGGTAAGACAAGCGCGAACACGAGACGTGACGTATCGTGAATAGGAAGGGTTGTTATCAAGAGTTACAGATAAGCAGATTTGTTGCGTCAACTCACAAAAGACTACGAAAACTAATTAGAATTCACTTAATAACAACCATTCAGTTAATATGTTGGTCTTGGTGCTGTAGAAGCACTTTCTGTTCGCTCGTAGGTACTGACCGGTAGTTGTAAATGCAGCAAAATCGCCGCGATAGTATCCTTCAATTTTTCTTCGTAAACATCTTTCCTTAAAATTTTTCCATTTTCATATTTGCTCTAAATGGTGCAATGTATTGTAGGGAAATCCAGCAACCGTGTTTAAACTTTTCCAAACTCTCCATGATACCGCAAGATTTGAGCAAACTGGACAGTAGATGGAGGTGGTTGGATGATTTTGGGTAGACTAAACTACAGCAACTATACATAGCACTTTGGACTAAAGTTACCTTTCTGCTTCCAGGAGGGGCAGGGTCAAATATTCTGGTTTGCATCTCTGATGGCAAGGCACTGTACACCGGCAAAATAATGAGTTCAGGTACATCAGGTCCCAGGCTCTTCATACGCTCGTATAAAATCTCGCAAGCCGTGTCAATTTCCTCTTGACCTAAAAACAATGAAAAAAAAAAATCAATATTTCATCACATTTAACCACGGTGACATTCTAAGAGAAAAGACTTAAAACCAAACCAAGTGACCAACGAGAGGAGAAAAATGGAACAACAACAAAAAAAAAACAGTAGAAATGTGAAGTAGATGACAAATAAACCTGTTAAAAACACGAGAATATCCCCTGGCGGCTCCGTCAAGTGGATCTGCATGACAGTAATGAGAGAAGCGTCAAGGTAATCCGTCTCTGCTTCTTTCGTGTACAAAATCTCAACAGGAAATGCTCGTCCAGGGATTGTAAATATGGGAGCCTCGAAGAAATAAGTCGAGAACTTCACTGCGTCCAGCGTGGCTGACGTTACAATCAACTTCAAATCAGGACGCTTTTTCACAGTTTTCTTCATCAGTCCGAAGAGAACGTCGGTATTAATGCCGCGCTCGTGCGCCTCGTCGAGAATAACGATGGCGTATTGATTTAAATCAGGGTCAAGTAGACACTCTCTCAGCAGCATACCGTCTGTCATATATTTGATCTTAGTTTCGGAGCTTGTACAGTCTTCAAATCGAATCGTGTATCCCACTTCTTGTCCGAGTCGACAGCCATACTCTTCAGACACTCTTTTGGCGACTGACATAGCGGCAACTCGTCGGGGCTGAGTACAAGCAAGTTTTCCGACCGAAAGAAGGCCTTCTTCAGCTAGGTACTGTGTAATCTGTGTTGTTTTACCGCTGCCTGTTTCACCAATGACAATCAAAACTTGATTTTCGTGGACAGCCTGTTGAAAAAGAGGGAATGTATTGATACAAAGAATACGGAGATGTTGGCTAGTTCAGCTGATTACCTTTTTGAGCGTCATCAAAACACTGAGCTGACTTGAAAAATTTTGTATTCATGGGGAACGGCTTCAAATTTCTGACGAAAGTCGACAGCAAAACGAGTCAATTTGAAATCGTTGTTAAGTCGTTAGCGCGTTTTAATACACAATTTAAAGTCAAGCTAGAGGACGTTATAGGAGTGATCAGATTATGCAAATGAGTAGTCGGTCGGTCGAACGATCTTCCGTAAACTTTTCAAAATGGCTGCTAAAGAAAGCGATATCTTTCACGTTTGGAGTCGCACAACTACTCCCAAGTTAACGGTTATTTGAAATACAACAAACGAGGGTATGTAATTCGATACATCGATAGCTTCGACAGCTTTTAATCGAAGCGTTGAATCATCTACGAGGGTTTCACGCTCGAACAGTGTTTTTCTTCCACTACTTTTATGGCTTGAAAATGTTTATTTTCTAATTCCCAGGTAACACAAACCATCCATTACTAGCTCGAGAGAAAAAAAGTTCCCACGCCAAGATTCGAACCCGCGACCTTCAGATTATCGCATCTGAAATCTTACCACTTCGCCAACTTGCAACTGATGGATTATTTATGAAGAACATTGTGAACAAATGGCTGGCAAAGTGATAAATTGATCTTTGGCATCTGCTGCAAAATTAATGACTAATTGGTATACAACAAATAATAAGCAATCTTTTTATCACCCTGACCCTTGCCATATGTATTACATGAACATGTCTGTATCAAACATCACGAGTTGGCTTAAAGAACCGTTGATCATTCAACCTCTCAAAAGAGATGGCAATCAACACGGAACAAACCTTGAGCAGTTCTTGTCGTAGTTTGTATATGGGTAATCCTTGCCTCTGTTCAAGTATAGTCAAGTTTGTTTTCTTTCCATATGATGCTTTGTTTCCACCAAATGTAGCTCGTTTCCACTCGGGCATGTCTTCATTTGCCAGTCCGACTCCCCGCATATCCTGAGCGAAGATTGGCTTATCACCGTTCACTAAACAAGAAGGGCAAAATTATGATGACTACCCAGGCTACACAACACACGCTCAAAATTGGGATGCGTGTAAGTTTTGAAGTAACCTAGTCTGTTTGAAAACTTATTTACCTTGACAGACTAGGGTGCTTGAAAAGTACTGACAACACAGGCCACGAATGAAGCAAAGACTCGTCCCTTCAACTAATATACAGTAGAACCTCTATAAAGCGGCCAAACCTTATTAAGCTGCCAGTTATCAAAGTCTCGAAATAATAATTGTCAGTAAAATATTGTAAATAAAACCCCTGTTAACCGGCCACCTCTACTAAGCAGCCGCGGCCACCCTTTGGTCGTCCCGATGCGAGCTTTGCTCATGTCTTTACCCCTATTGAACGGCCGCCCAAAATTTAATACACGTAGTTTGCCCTTTTCTGGGAAAAGGCGATAACAGAGAAGACTCTGAAATAGAAAGGGAGGCCTGATAAAAACATTCAAACACACCTTTAAATCATGATACTCTAGACGTGATTCCATGTTCACTAAGCAGTTAACTCGATGGTTAAAAAGTATTCAAAGTACACCAACCCTTATAAAGCAACCACCTCCCATCTCCCAGAGGGTTTTTAACTGAGCTAACCCAGAAAAAAAACAGGACTGGTTAATTATTTCGTGGTATCACTTTGGAAAGAAGTTCTTTTTCAGTTAAGAATGTTACAAGTACCCATGCAATAAGCGTTCTTGAAACTTCCAGCTTCCACAAATGAGGCTTCAAATCAAAAGACATGCATCAATTACTTACCATCTGGAACAGGGTCAATCCAGAGCTTGCCAAGGTCTTTGGGTATGCTATCTGCCTGCGCTTCCCTCTGAGCTTGTTTCAGTTCTCTCCTTTCCTTGGCCAACGCGCTTTGAGTCATGGCGGCTCGTTGTAAGGAGCCATCAGGATTCTGTGTAACACGTGTAACATGTTCAGGGGTTAATACAAAATCAAGAATTGGAGAATTTCAAACTGTGCTCTATTTTGAGAGGAAATTCTTATGTTTTGTGTAGTTTGAGATTATTCAAACTTAAAACAGAAGGCCAAACAATATAACTAGTAATAGTTGTCACTAAAGCTGCCCCCGCTTTCTTTTATTTCTACTGATTGAAAACAACTGAACATTATTGTATGAAGTAAAACTTCTATATCTTATTTTTGTAAACTTTATCAGTCATAATGTTCCTATAACTTAAGCATCTTATCATGGTTGTTATCCAAACATTCAACTGAATAAACTAAACCAACACTTTCTCAATGGCGCAGAATGGCCGGACATCATTATTATTCATACCTCATAAGCATGCATTAGCATAAGAGTGACGCGATGAAGCGCGAAATTTGAGTTCGTGAATCTTGCTTAAGCACCACTTTCACCGTTCCCTTGGGTTTTCAGTAATGGTTGAAAGTGTACTTTTCAGTCTGCCCGATTTTGCTGCGATCTCTGACGAACATTTACGATTGCAGCCGACCATCAAAGTCGGAAGCTATCATCAGCGTGAGGTATCATCAGAGTGAGGAAATACATTTGGCAATCAGAGTGCGGTGTTAACACTGTGAGGATAGATATTTGAAGTTGTAACTAAGTTTGCCCGTGTTCTGAGTAATCTTTCAAATTCTGCCCAGAGGAAAGAACAAGATAAGTGATAATATTTCTTGAGACGACTACTAAAGCCTTTTGAAGTACTGATAAATTTTTGAGCTTCAGTGAACGCGTTTATCGTTGTTGGATTTAACCTTTTGAACACCGATTTGAATGAAACATTTGCTCATTTGTCGAACAGAAAATTGGCGACTGAATTAAATTCGACGTTTGAAACCACTGCCGTTCTTTCGTCATACCACTACTGGGCCAAATTCATTTGAGTTCGTCACTGCAGTAGCACGACGTTTGGAATAGGCCTTAGCTTATAAGTTTGATCGGCAATGTTCGCTTTTATATCACTTTAACCCAGCAAAAGATAAACTGCCGGGACAAGAAGAGAAGTTGAGAAGGAGTGATTGCTGTATTATATTTCTATGTGTAAATAACTTTGACTTTCATAAATTCTTATTTTATCGTTGTGATAATATCAGAAAAGAGAAAAAACGGTCACTGTGCACGACAGTTAGTCTCTTTGTTTGTCGGGTTCGAAGCAGGTGGCGTAAGTCAAAGGAAAAGAAACAAGTGTGATTTGTAAAAGTCGATTAACGAATTAAGATGTTTTGTTTTACTAATTAAAAAGTGAAAAAAACAGCAGCCTCCGAAAGAGCAAAAGTTTACGCAACTCAGTTATCATTAGTGCAAGCAAAATATTGCCAACTGACCATAGATTTTCTTCTTCGGATTTTTTTTCGTTGCCTGTGGAAAGCGGAGATGATCGTTCACAACAAGTTCAACATTAAGCTTTGTGAAGGTGAATTAATCAACATGACACGAGCGTGGGACAAAGAAAAATTCTGAGTCCCCGACAGGAATCGAACCCATGACCTCCCGAACACCGGGCGGGCGCTCTATCCACTGAGCTACGAGACCTCATGGAGAGCAAGGTCATTTAACTGAGTTCGTATATGACAGGTGTCCTGCACACTGCTAGGATCAATGCTATCGAAAAAAATATACACACAAACAACAAAAAGAACAGCAACAGTAACAGAATGCTAAATAGCAATTTTTATCACTTCCGACCACTATTTCATATTCTAGTATTTAAAATCTACTTATCGCAGGCCTCTTTTAGAATACCACCTTGGCTACTGACTGTAAAACCCTTGTTTGGATAAAATGCTAAAAAACCGCAATGGAACATTCCTTACATCTCACCTACCTACGTGGTGGCGCAACTCACCTATTTCGCAAAGCTTGAGAGCGGAATGCCCTGAGATCAGTTGCATGGGAGGACCTGCACCGGGACGCCAAACCCATTTAAGGTGGCCGAACACAGTTTTCGCGCGCGCTTTTGCTGATGTCATTCAGCGCACGCACAAGGATTGCTAAAAACAAGCATGCCGTCAATAGAGCGATCATTTTATTTACTATCTGCGTTATTTTTCTCTATAATTGAACGCAGCGTATTGATGGCTTTAGTCTTTTATTACAAAGATATGTTAGAAAAGGTAACGATGCAAAGAACCCAGAAATTGTCAGCTTTTTCTTTCTTACCGAAAGAACCCAGTTAAATGCAGCGCTTGCGTAGTAAGTCAAAAAATTGCGATTGAATGAAAATTGCACTCTCGGAAATACGCCTATTTCTCGAGAACCACTCATTAGAATTTCACGAAATTTGGCACGAAAATACTTTAGGAAATAAGTAACTGGAGTATTGAAAATAACTGAACTTTATTATATGGCTTTGGCTTGTGGCCGATATAACGCGCGCTCTGATTGGTTAATTGTCACTGAATTGTAGGGCATTATTCTCCCGTAATGCCCACGGGCCGATTACGGATTATGCAAATTAGGAAGAGCCCGGTTCTGAAAATTCAAGCGCATTGAAGCGATGAAAGCCGATTAAAATCAGTACGAGAATATCAGTAGCTAAAAGTTTAGGCATATTTCTTTAATAAAATTTATATAGATGACTTACCAGTCGGTAACCTTGGCGGGCACTAGTGAAAAACAATCAAAGTTTGCCTAGTCTTAAGTAAAGCTAAAATCGCTAAGTAAAAAACACCATCGACAGATCTGCCATGCATCCTGAGCAGAACACCACAAAGAAACTTATAAGTTATCATCTTAGTCACAGCAATTACCGAAGTATTGAACTCCGTCAAAGTTCTCGTCAAATAGATTCCCTCGCTTTGACACAAGCAAGTGTAAATCAGCTTCCAGGATCATCAGATGTAAACAATCGGGCGGTTTCTGTCGGTAGCAGTGTTTCTGATAACTGCAGACGTTCACAAGGCTTGAAATGTTCATCCATAAATCCCAGAATGAAGAAGGCGAAGATATGTTGTCGAAAGCGAATGCGAAGATCGAGTTAAGCTTGTTTTGAGCAGTGCATTCTGAAGCATTAGTATTTTCTTTCACCGAAAAGACGGTTGGTTTGGACAATTTTGAAGCACTTGCTGTCTTTTCTATATGCGTTGACGTTTCGCCCCAAAAGTCGGAAAAACTTCCCCATATACTTGTGGTACCACGATACTAAAATACGTTTTTGAGGCTGTGACAGTGACTTTTCCGTAAAGAAATGAGTGTTTTTAACGGAATACGTAATACAGTGGTGAAATTCACTGACTGTGTAGTTTTGCCCTAGGTTTGAGACGATGAATGACTCGGTAAACGCGCGCATCGCCGGATGTAAATTTACGACTTCCGCTCGAATGATTTTTCTCTTTATTGATGAGCCATATAATAAACAACTTAATAACCTCGACCGTTCGGTCGTTCCGCGAAAATCTCAAACCTCGGCCTACCGTATTGACCTCGCTATCGCTCGGTCAATACGGCAAGACCTCAGTTTGAGATTTTCCCGTAACGACCTCACTCTCGGTTGTTAAGTAGTTATTAACAAAGGAAATTCTAGATATTCCAGTGAACCTTCAACAAGGGATAATTAAAGATCTCTCTGTTAGCAAAATGGTGTTAACTTGTGAGAATCGTTACAAGCTTGTTGCACGCAAATTATAAACAAAATCTAATGACTAGATTTTCTGCAAATAAACAAAAGCGATTTTAAAGGCTTGTTTATATTTATTCATGTTGCCATGGCAACGACACATACGTCAGCTTAACCGTCAAAAAACCAAAGTTTGTGTTGTTAACTAGCTTGCTGCCATTTTTGATGACCGAGGGATCAAGAGTTTTAGAGAAAAAGGTGAATGAAACACAGGTATCAAAAACTGTATTCAGCCACCTTAACGCTGCGCGAATTTGATGCAAACCTTGGAACCCTTATAGAAAGCCTCTGGCCGATCTCAATCTTGAAAAAGTTGACTGTTGCAAAATCTATTTATTTAGACCGGCTAATGGTTTTCCATCATTGTGGTTACTGCTGTTAGTCCGAAAGATCAGCGCATGCGTGATTATGAAGAGTGCCTTCAACGAAATTTACCAACTAATATTTCTTCCAGTCGGGTTGTCAGTAAAATTTCTAAACACAAATCAAACAAACGAGTTTCTATTTTTTTTATTGCGTCACAGTGAAAACGCTCCATAACATTTTATCTATCTTGGAATTGTTACGTAAATAATATTCGGAGGTCTGTGAGCGATTTAACTTGCGGAGCCGAACTGAATTCATAGCCTGTTACATCAGCTGCCTTGCTCTCTATCATCTAAAATGGCAAAGCAAACTTCGGCGACTGAATTAAATTCGACGTTTAAAACCACTGCCGTTCTTTGGTCATGCTATTTGACTTCGTCACTGCAGTAGCACGACGTTTGGAATAGGCCTTAGCTTAGAAGTTTGATCGGCAATGTTCGCTTTTATATCTCTTTAACCTGGCAAAAGATAAATTCCATTTCTTTTTCTAGTGGCTTTTTATGCTAGACACTGACAATGAGAATATGTGTTTGCGCAGGATTTATGTCTCGAGGCGCTGCGAGTCTTCGATCAAAACCTACGAGCGATCCTTTTTCCCTCAGTACAACTGTCACTGATGACATACTTTAAGCTAACATGGTGATTCATGTTTGATGTGCGAGTGATTATAAAGTAATTACGATTTTCGGCAACTTCCAAACGTGGCGGGAGAGCGCGCTAAAGTCTTGCGAGTATCGCGCGAATGATTGATCGGTTCTGGATGGGACAGAATGAAACAGAAATGAGCAAAGACAGAAATTGTGTGAGAAATTCGAAAATAGGTAAAACTAGCCGCTTCTGGTCACTGAAGTCTGGAAAGAGGACAAGATTGGTTCCTGCAGGCCACAGAAGGCTTACAATTTTTTTGAGACCGTTGATAACATTAATTCTTAAGCCCACAAAGCCGATTCGGGGAAAGACTACCGGCATTTAATCAAGATCTAGCGCGGCTGCCCGGCGCAAATGAGATACAACCAAATGATTATATGATCATAACGAGTAAAGCTTTCGGGATCTTTCGGGATCGCTCGGAACTCTATTGTCCGTTGACTGCTTGTACAGTTGATGGACAGTTCAGTCCCACTGGGTTAAGAAATTACGGTTAAATTAGCATTTGTAAGGGATAAACCGCAACCAATTAGAGTTCATAGAGATTCCAGATGGGAGCTCTAGTGTGACAAATTAATTTATGCCAGTAAGTAAGTATATGTCCTTAAAACAAAAGCCATTCTTCGCCATTGGGCGATTTAACTCATTCCATTCCAGATAGCCGTGAGTTTTCGTTTGAAAGATCACAAAAAGTACTTTCTGAAAAAAAAGTTTCCTTCATGGGAACTAATATTTCTGTTACAAAAATTTCACTCAGTAGAACTTAAGAAAAAATGGTTAAAAAATTATAGGGAAACAAAATATTATGTCAAACCACTCTGCTGTTTGAATTTGATGATGAAACAAATCATTTTTCTTGTTATAAGAGCAAACGTATCTCGAAAGCAGAACAGCAGTTGAGAAGATCACCTGGAACTTTGTGTCACGATTTTTTTCTGAGACGGGTAGGAAGAGGAAGCACCCTGCAAAGAAAAGGCCTTTCTCTGCAATTCCCCCCTTCCCCTACCCTCTTGCTAAGAAAGGCCTGATACTCAGGTTATTAACAGAAGTATCGCGTTACTGTCACCTCTAATCTATAATGCAAATTAGAGACAAGTTCTTCGTCCACAACGAAAACGCTGCAAAACATTTACATTTACCTTTGGATTCCTGCCAAGTCACCAGCCGTGACATGAGCTCTAAGCCACGTAAGATTACTCAACACAAATGAGCGATCTGAATAAACGACATGCCAAAGGTAGAACTGGCGATCGGAAGTATTTAGTCACAAACTTTTGAACACGAACGAAGCGACACTCGCCTCGAATATCGAGATTTACCGGTACTTCAGAATTACTTACGATACCTTCTGAGTTGTTTTTATCCCAAAATCCATCTTTAGGATCTTTGACATCGTTTTCAATTTGTTCTATATTAGAATCTCCGCCATTTCGAAGAGAATTTACTTGATCGCGGTGTGTTTATTCGACCCCCTACGAACTTTCGGTAATCCTTTGCGTACTTTTGGGCTATCCTTTGCGAGTCGTGTTCTTAAAAAATCGAGATTTTTCTGCTGCGGCGAAATTTTCGTCCCCATACGCGGAGACCTCTGGGGCAAAAAGAAAACTAGTACGGGTCCGCAAATGATCCCAGGACCGCAAATGATCCCAGGACCGCAAATGATCCCGGACCGCAAATGATCCGCAAATTGGACCGCAAATGATCCCGGACCGGAAATGATCCCCGATAGGGACCGCAAATGATCCCAACTAAAAAAATCAGGAATGGCATGGATAGTGGGATGGTGTGGATAGGGAATTGACGTACGTGAATACCGATGTTTTTATTAAAGCCATCTCACAATTATAATTGCTCACAACTTGCTTTTTTTTCATACTTTCGACTAAATTTTGTTGCTAACTACGATGTTATGAATATCACCGCTCAATCATCAAACTACGACTTGGCTTGCATTTCTTTACAGTTCTCAGTAAAATTATGATCAGTGCAACATACGCCACATATCCTCCTTTGTTAAACATTGATATTTCGGTGTTATAGATAAATCACATTTTATCAGCCATTAACGCCACTCGTCTAAAGTTTTAAACTAAAATCTAACCATGAAGCAACTATTACAGAAGACACTGTCACCTGAGTAGATCCACAAGCCTCTGCAACGCTTCATCACTCTGTAAAACAACTAGTGCGTAGCACTGGAAATGTGAACAAATTTATTTTGTAATTTGTCCTTGTGGGAAACATTTACGACGAATATCTGAAGTTTGGGGAAACGCACAGGCCTAAAACTTGCAGAAGTGGCTTATTTAGTTATCTTCTATAGCGTACATCACAATTTCTTAGCTTTTTCTATTGGTTGGCTTTCGATTTATTTTTTTTTTAATTGCGTGACAGTGAAAACGATCTCTACCTCACAGCAACTGTGGAATATTTTTTTGTAAAATGATAAAAGATGTTTTTTAGTTCATAATTTTTGTACATGTTCTCACCGTCTTCTGATATAAATCCATGCCATTCCTTATTTTTTGATCGGGATCATTTGCGGTCCAATATGGGGATCATTTCCGGTCCGGGATCATTTGCGGTTCAATTTGGGGATCATTTGCGGTCCTAGATCATTTGCGGTCCTGGGATCATTTGCGGACCTGTACAAACCTCAACGCAAAGTTACATAGCCCGCGAACGCAGACGTCTTTCCGGCTGTCGCTCGTCTCCGCCGAAAAATAACGTCTGCGAACCCGAGCCAGGAAACGATTTCTCTGACGTAGGAATTTTAAGCCAATCACAGTCTAGCTCAAGTAGCCTTAGAACTACTGCGCGAGGTATTCGCTGCGAGGAGCACTCGAGTTTCATTTTATCATGTAATCTGATTGGCCAAGGAGAATCAAAAGTCATTACGTCACAGAAATCGTTTCCTGGCTCGGGTTCGCAGACGTTATTTTCGGCGGAGACAAGCGACAACCGTAAATACGTCTGCGTTCGCAGGCTAAAAGTTACAAAGCTCAAATCAAAATCGCGGTTATCCTGGGTTAGCTTTGAACAACCCGGTCCAGGAGCTCCGCTTTTAGGCATGGTTAAATCTATATATTAAGTATGGTAATAGATGAAAATCAGTTTAGTCAGTTTATACAAAAATACCAGATATGAAAACAAGAATAGCATTGAGACACAACTAAACAATCCTGCCACAAAATTTTAAACTTCAAAAATTAGTTGACAACGGGGGCAGCTATAGGGTCAATTGTAACTAGTCCTACCTTTACTATTTTCACAGGACTCATGGAGACACTCAGTTTAGTTTGTCCTCGCAGAAAAGCGGGCTCCTCGTCAACTATTTCAATCTCAATGTCTTCATCTGCAAAAAATCATTTTGTTGTGAGCCCGATTAGAGATAGGATTCATTCATTTGAGAGACTTCAAGCTCTTAAAGCCTTTAAAATCATCGGTGAAATATTGTGAAAGGGTTAGGAATATTTCTTCGAGTTGAAAGATTTTCCCATGCTACAAGAGATAAATGCGGTGCTCAATAGCCACGCCACGAACACGACCAATTTCTGGATCATTGGATAATGCAATTCAAGAGTTTTCGTTCGCCTGGCCATCATGATATATTTAGCTCT
>NW_028301540.1:18580000-18585000 GCF_042242905.1 Orbicella faveolata
AGGATTTTGGAGTCGTCGGAACTGCTTTAAATTGGTTTGACTCATTTCTGTCTGGTCGCAAACAACGTATACTTGTCGGTGATAAGACTTCTGACGACTTCAATCTGAACTGTGGAGTCCCCCAGGGCAGTTGTATGGGCCCTATTTTATTTACTCTCTACATCTCCCGTCTCTTTAACATTATCTCACAGCACCTCCCTTCCGTCCATGGTTATGCTGACGACACCCAGATTTACCTTTCCTTCTGACCTTGTTCTATCCATTCGGAATTTAACGCTGTCTCTGTCGTTGAAAAGTGCATCGCTGATGTCCGCTCTTGGTTTATTGGTAATCATCTAATGATCAATGACGCGAAAACTGAATTTCTAATTATTGGCTCCCGTCAACAACTTGAAAAAACATCTATTGATTCTATTATCATTGGCAACACTGTCATTAAACCGTTAGAAAGCGTCCGGAACCTTGGGGCCTGGTTCGATGCTCATATGCGAATGAATGTTCACATTGGCAAGATTTGTAGCAAGGCTTTTCGCGGACTATACAACATAAGACAGATCAGAAAATTCCTTACCGCGCAATCCACAAAGACACTGATCCACGCCTTTGTATCTTCGCACCTTGATTACTGCAATGCACTTCTATTTGGTCTACCTAAATACCAGATTTATCGTTTACAGAAAGTTCAGAATGCCGCGGCTAGAGTGATTTTTCGGATTGCGAAATTTGATCATATCACACCCGCTCTTATCGACTTACATTGGCTCCCAGTATCGTTTAGAGTTCAGTTTAAATTGCTTCTTCTTGTTTACAAGGCACTACACAACCAAAGTTCTTCCTACATAAATGATCTTTTATCCCTGAAACCAGCTACTAATTACACTCTTCGTTCGTCTGCAAAATCTCTTCTGGTTGTTCCAAAAGTCAACTGCTCTACACTTGGGGATCGGGCCTTTGCTCATGCTGCACCTGTTTTATGGAACTGCCATTAACTATAAGAACAAGTAGCAGCCTCGCCATTTTCAAAAAGCAACTGAAAACATTTCTTTTTAAGAAAGCTTTTGACTTGTGGAAATAGTTTTAAAGTTTAGCATAGTTGTTGTAATAGTTTTAAAGTTTAGTGATTTCCATTTATTCATTTATTTTAACTTAATGTAAAGCGCTTTTGAGTATGTTTGTATAGTTCTAGCGCTATACAAGTCTATTATTATTATTATTATTATTTGTTAAGATACATGGAAACAGATAGCTCGTTGATCGCAGGTGTCAGCTTTGCTATTTTTAGTTAGTGGTGAAATTTGAATGTTCTGTGAACTGACTGCCAAGCAGACAAAGAGAATTTCATCGTTTTTGTTCTTCCAAACGCATCTTCCAAAGGGTTAATATATGTCTGTTTTTCACTGTATTTTTATTATTTACTATATTTTATTCTACGTGAATGACTCCGTTGTTTGAACAGAAAGAAAATGCTTTTTCTTCTTGACTTCTAATGTTGTGCGACCATTATTTTGGCTTCCCTTTTAAAGGCTCACTCCAAGTTTAATGCAAACGTTAAATTAAAAAAGAAATAAATAAGGAGAACGCAAGGTTTTGATATTCTTATACTTACATGCTTATCCTTATGACCGGCCACCCCATCTAGTGCATAAGCTTTTATGCTTATTGTTATGCCAGTGCTTGCATCGCAAATGAAGACAGAGCATTATTTTGCAACTATATTTTTCAACCCTTTACTCCCAAAGAGTGGTGTTGGCACACAACGTCACAACTTTGGGGACATTTGAGAGATTTCTATGTATTTTTGCCATGGAATTGTTCTTATAAAGATCTGCTCATTGTAGGCATAAAATTGTGATTCCCTGCTATCTAAGACATGGTTGACCACCCCCATACTTTTCCAGTTTCTTTTTTGAGATGCACATGGAATGTAAGACTTGTTTCACATCAAGTTATGTACTATGACCTGCAAAATAAGCTATTGTTCAGGGATATACCTATAATATTTCAGAATTGATATGTGTTGGAAGATTTTCAGTTTCACATTTTAAAACAATTTCTCTCAAAAAAAACTACCTCCTTCATAGCTGCTGATGTCAGTTCTTAAATAAGCTGATCGGTGGCTTTCAAATGGTATATTGTACACAGGCAGAGAGTCTTGATTTGCTGATTTGGGAAAAACCGTCGTTCGCCTTAGGGGGTAAAGGGCACCCTTTTCAACTTTCTTTCCACAAACCTTTATAGTGTTAATCCTTTGACTCCCATGCCGCCCATAACCTCCCATGCGAAAAACCCCCTCCAATTTCCTGTGCCGCCTGGAAACACCCAAAAAAAAGCATGTGGGTACAAAAGCCTTTCCTACACTCCCTGAAGACTTTTTGGGTCTCTTATTGTTCTATTGTTCTTGAGGACAAAATTAATAAACCAATCAGAATCTACTTACTGAGCATCATTACAGAATCGCACCCATTGAAAAACGTCGCACGGGAAAACACAAATAAGCTAGAAAAGAGATAGAGAGCATGCATAACTTCACACAGGCCTGTCAACTTGACTGTCAATCATGTAATCCCCCATGTACGCCGCGTTCACAAGTATTGTTTCTTACTCAGACAACCAAAACGTAGTGCCATTCATTGAAGAACAATAGCTGTAATTAGTTGGGTTATCTTGATTAGGCTATATTGTTTAAAAATCGGTCAGATGTAAAATTAAATTACCTTTTAAATGTGGGGTTTTTATCAGAACTAAACTAACAGAATAATGTATGGAAAGCCAAAAGCAAAACTACAAACCATCGGCAGTCCAAATGTTTATTTACATTAGGTTCACACAGCTGGCTTAAGAATCTATGACAATTCAATGGTGCTATCGAATTTAGCAATCTCTCTTCAAGGAAAGCAATTTCATTTATGTTTGTAGTAATACATTTATACATGTAGTAGAAAAACAATAAAATCAAAAACAAGCGTTCACCTTGAAAAAAGAGCTCCAGTGTGGACAGATTTCGAAGTCACTGAGCGCATCCAAAACAAAACCGACTGTCCATGCGAATAAGTGGCTACTTAAAACATTAAAAGCAAGGACTACATGAGAATTTCCGTCCATAAATACGGATAGATTACAGAATTCCTCGGGCCGGACGTCGATTTTTTTTTTATCATAAACGATTGCTTGCGATCATGTGTTTAGTATATGGATAAACACTTCAAGCTCTGTTGATATGCAAATGCAGCCTTTGCTCTTTACTGACGAAAAGAGTATTTCACCACTTTCAAACAATACTAATTGCTCCAATTGTATCTCCATTGTCTGTAAATGGACGCAAAGCGAAATTTTACAACTCCCATTTGGGAATTCGGCAATTGAGATCTTAAGAGACAAAGCTGGTGGTGAACTTTTGCAACCTCATTCCCAGGTCATTGCACCCACAAAGTATCATGGGTACCCCACTTTTCCCGTGCAATGCTTTTCAATGGGCGCAATTCTGTAATGTATTTTTAGGGGACTTTAGGAGTCCTAGAAAGACAGTTTTTCTTTTTAAAATTGTGCGCTCATTAAGTGCAGGTTATCATGGTGTGCTGCGGGCCAAATCTACAAACTTCAAAGGCCTTGTTTTCATTCCTAATACGGAGAAATTACTGCTTTGGGATTTAAAATACAGAAGAAAAATACAAATTAACCTTTAGGTGGCCTCAGAATGGAAGATCAAGGAGTACAGATTCCTCAAACCTCTCTGGTGAAGAATTTTTCCTTCCTTCAACTGCTGCGAAAACATGACGATCGATGCGCTTTCAAGTGAGTTTTGAATACAGATCACAGACTTAAAGCAGCTTCCTGGACTTTAGAAAACAAAAATGTTAATGTACATTATTGCTTCAAAGTTAAATTCAACTTTTGGAATGACTGGTAATGCCACAGCCGATAAAATGACTGCAAAAGTGGTCGGGAGAAACTCAGAGCTTTCACTTTAGCATGAAGAATTAATTTGAACACGCGGTCATGTAGCAAAGCACGTCTGCAAAATTTTGAACATTTTTTTTGCTTTTAAATAGGTTTCTTCACCTCAGCTTGAATGAAGATTTATTGTTATTGAACTTCCTTTCGTATTTCTTTCATTTGGTGCCCTGTTTTTGGGGAATTTTAGGTTTTAAAAGTGAACAGTATTTTTGCACGCTGGATTTCTGCGTATTTAATTTATGGTGACCTCCGTGGGTTTTTTTCATTAGGTTATTCGCTTTGTTCAAATATAATTTTTGGAGTCTTATTCAGCTACTACAGAACTGCTGAGAACTGCTGAGAAAAGAGCTAAGTGGCCACCTCTGGCCACTTCTGTTGTATTTGGTTTCAATTTGTCCTCCGAAGTCAATAGTGGCCACACTTTTAAATAGGTTTCTTCGCCTCAGCTTGAATGAAAATTTATTGTTATCGAACTTCCTTTCGTATTTGTTTCCTTTGGTGCCCTGTTTTGGGGAATTTTAGGTTTTAAAAGTGAACAGTATTTTTGCACGCTGGATTTCTGCGTTTTTAATTTATGGCGACCTCCATGTGTTTTTTTTCATTAGTTTAATCGCTTCGTTCAAATATATTTTTTGGAGTCTTATTCAGCTACTGCAGAACTGCTGAGAAAAGAACTAAGTGGCCACTAATTTAGCACAGTTGAAATAAGATTGATCTCAAAATAATTAGCTTCTTTTTGTTGTCTTTTTGACTTACAACTTTAATCTCTCTTTTGCAGCGCTGTGATATTTCGTCCTCCAGCAAAGAAATTATTTGATTAATTGATTTCAAATTGGTTTTTACATGTGCCTTTCACGTTTATTTTCCATTGTTTTCTCAAATGCTAGCCATTATAGTACAAGAGTGGAAATTCTGTTGTATTTGGTTTCAATTTGTCCTCCGAAGTCAATAATAACTCATTTTCGCATATTCAATTTTCTTGGCTTCTGTTGGGCATTTTGTCGCGTGGCAAAGAAATAATATAATTTCTTGTTTTCTCATCAGTT
>NW_028301540.1:18590000-18602500 GCF_042242905.1 Orbicella faveolata
CCTGGATTCTCTTAAATTATTTAATCGCCATTCACAAGACCTACACCTCATTTTGAGGTAAAGATGAGTCAAAGATCTTCCATACACAGCCTCGGCCACAGTGTGCAAGTCTCCATTCACCTTCTTGAGGGGATTTTTACAATATGTAACGTCCTTCACTGAACCATACAACCTTCAGGTATTTGGATTTCTGCTATCAGATGATGGATAAGTTTTCCTTGGTGTACATTGCTGCAGAATATCATATCGTTCCTGGTTTTATACTTTGGTGACAACACATCCTGCACTCCGGTAGGCTACAGTGTAAGTATAGATGAAATTCCTACTTGGCCGCCCATCCCTTCAATAATTTAATTGTCATCTCTCAGATTCTGGGAGACATGTGACCAGACCCAACCAGGGTCTCTCCTTGCTCGCTCCAGGGGGCGGTAAGATAATAGACCCTGGGAACGAGGTTGATGAGAAATATTTAAATAAAAAAGCTGCTTTCCACAAATGCCGTGCCTTACAGTTCTTCTTTGAGTAGTCATTTCAATTGCCCAAGGGACTCTGCTTCCCTTAAGTTACAAGGAAGACTGTTCCAGAGAATGGCACCACTATAGCTAAAGCTATTTTTGTAATAGTCTGTGTGCGGTAATGGCACATTGAGTTTATTCTCAGAGTCCCTTAGGTCATATGCAATTTCTCGCCTTTCAAATTTAGAACTGAGATAGTTTGGAGCCAACCCATGCAGAGACCAGTAAACCATCGTAGCTCTTTGAATTGCTGCTGGCAAGCTAGATTTTTCCACCCTAGAAGTTTGAACAGGTGACCAGTGTCTACGTCATAGTTTGAGTAGGTCAAAGCACGGGCTGCTCTATTTTGTAGCTTTTGTACCTTATTCTGTAAAGTTATCCCACAGTTTCCCCAGACAATATTGCAATAGACAAAGTGTGACTGTATCAAAGCTTGGTATATTAGATGTAAAGTCGCCTGAGGGACAAGGTGCCTTATTCGTTTTATGGCCGCAATACCAGAAGCGACTTTCTTAGTTATTTTCTCAATATGGCCACTCCAATCAAGTCTCTCATCGATGGTCACTCCAAGTGATTTTGCAGTAGTGACCTGGCTAACTTGAAAATCATTAATTGCAAATCTCAGGGACTCTGTGAGAGTACTTGTTTGCTCTCAGCCAATTGTGAACATTTTCTAAATCTTGATTTAGGCACAACTGAATATTGTCTGCTTATCATCTGCGTATGTAAGGTGGGTGTCATCAGCGTACATCCTCGGCTCACAGTTTGATAGACAATTTGGAAGATCGTTGATGTATAACAGAAATAGTAGTGGCCGTAAAATGGTCCCCTGGGGAACACCACAACTTAATGAACAGCTTTTAGAGAGCGACCCATTGATGGAGCACATTTAAGTACGATTCTCTAAACCCTTGGGAAGGGTGCTCTTTCATTAACAGAGTTTTTGTCCAGGAATGAATGTAATGACTCTAGAAAAAGCCTTTTGTCCTTGTTCCTACACCTGTTTCCAAAATGCTCACATAATTAGGGTGTATGTTGTGGCCAGTGGTTTCAGCATGTTGTTTTACTGCGGAGCCAACATTCCCTTTTGTTCCAGGCTTGTATTCGGGTCCCCGAGACTTCCAACTTCTTTTACTCTCTCCAATATATGTAAATGGTGTGTTTTGCAACTCACGTTGTGTACTATTCCTTTCAATTGTTCTTTTGTCGGTCGGTCTCTAGGTTCTTGAAAAGATTACCCAATGTTTTTGGTGGTTTAAAAGTTGTATTGATGTTTTCACAGTTCAAAATCCATCTAATTCACCTTTTCAGTGCTAGATTTCACGTGTAGTGTCATGTGGCTTATGATGTAAACAAACCGGGAAAGTTCGGACATTCTAGTCAACCATACAAGTTCGATATGTAGTGTTCTAACAGAATGGTCACGACGAAAAGATCTGCTTTTGTTACAGGTAAAAACGATTGCCGATACCCTGAATCATGGAAAAGAAACCCAAACGGCAATCCAGTGAAGTTCTTCCATTTTCTTGGCGCGGTTAGACAAAACGAGAAGGCAAAAAGTGGCTAAAAGCATGTCACTGCGGTGACTCGTTCGCGTGTACGAAAGACAGTTACAATTGTAGTCTACATTTTGTCAGTAGAAATGGCCTAACAAAAGAGGATCCTGATCCTATATCTGCCGTTGCCAGTAAAGAAAGGGTGCATTTAATAATATGTACTTTTATAACATTTTTTGTTGTTTGAATTAATATCTTATACCGTGCCTAGGTGTTGTGACTGAATCGTCAACGAAAGGCATCTTGTGAATGGGAGGCAGGCAAAGCAAGAAGCAAGAAATTTGTCTTGAACGATCAGTGGCTAAAACCCTACTGACGCTTGATTGCCATACTGGCAAATCTAAAGAAGAACGTGCCACTGCCATGACTCTTTTAGATCTGAGCTCAGAGCCAGTGGCGAGTTCAGGAGACCCTGATGAGGAAAGCATGCAGAAATCAAGGGCACCAAATGGATCATTTCGGAAAATTATCAATTCGGAAGGCCTTTAATCTCCTCTGATTTTCTGAAGAGAATTGTTGCCTTGAACTTTCGTGATTTGAGAAATTCAATGTCTGTTGTTTTCAGACTGTTAAAAATGTCGTTTTGGGTACCGAAAATAGGTCAGCTATCATTTTCGGAAAGGTGATAAGACCTAAGGTTTTCGGGGAATGGACAAAAAAGTCCCAATAAATTCGAGAATACTCAAGTTCCCCTAGAATAACCAAACAGATAAATTTTTTTTTGCACAACCTAAAATTAACCTACAGAGCTTTAAAAGTACTCCAGATAGCCTAAAACAGTGTTAAAAAGCATTTGAGAGAAAACGGTCGTTAGGTGCCCCTGAGAAATTCAAACCGGAAGAGCAAACCGATGAGTTTCCTGAACCAATCGGGTCTCAAATCAACAGAAAGACTGATGAAAAAGTACATGGTGGCCGCAATGTGCTTGCATCCCCCATCTCTACCACCTTTACACTTGCATTGTGCCTGAAGAACGCTGCCTCGGTTTGTACCTCTACCCTTGAGAATAAACCAGAGATCATAGTGCTCCTTTCCTTCATCCGTTTTGATTTTCATGAAAGGTCGCACTTTGGCTACATATACATGAACACCCTCTTGTTTCAACTGAGCAGTTAGTAAAGATTCCACGTAACCATCGGCGAATAAGCGATAATCTTCAAATGACTTGTAAGTGGTGAGTCCCTGCTTGTCGTAATCAGTTGAGTGGTAAATTAAATAATTAGAAATGTCGTACAACCCAAACGGCGGCGACGAGGTGACGTTGTTCACGGTCTTCAGGAAAATGGCTTGGGAATTAACATGTCATGAATTATTAATTTGTCAGCATCAATGGTTTGATCTTTTTCAAAGTTTGGATCCACTGGCACAACCATTCTATCGACTGCGGAAGCGATTTCCACGAGCAAAGTTTTCAGATATTTGCTTACTGGAACTCCACGTACCTGCAAATATCTTTTAAGTTCTGCCACATTCATGGCGTTGAAGTCGCTTTTATTCTTTTTTTCTGCCATTGGGAAGTTGAAACTATTCTACATTCAAAGACTTCAAGCAGAGAGAAATATATATTAGTAGTGACAGGAAGTTGGCAAAGTTGAAAACTTCGTACACATGTAATGCGTGCTTGACTAGAATGTCCGAACTTTCCTGGTTTGTTTACATCATAGGTCACATGAAACTACAAGTGAAATTTAACGCCGAAAAGGTGAATTGGAATTAATGCATATGCTTTTGGGCTCTCCCGAGGTTTTGGTTGTGTGTTGTTTGGTTGATTGACCGACTTAATGAAGTTTTCAGGATAGCCATTAACTTTTAAGTCGTTGATAACACGTCATTTCTCACTCTGTCTTTGTACAGTTGTTGATGGAATGCATTTAGCTTGATCCATTAAGGTCTTAACAACAGCTCCTTTTAAAGTGGTACTATGACGAAAATCGCATCTTTCCTATCGCAGCCATTTTAAAACATAAACAATTAGCCTGTGTGAGAAGAAAAATGCTGTTTACTCTATTCAAATATCTCTTCGTTCTAGAGATATTCAAGTTTTTAAAATATGCAAATTAGCCCAGTGATGACATCATACACTCAACCAAATTTTGATCAAATATGATGAAAAAAGATATCTCAGCCAATTTATATCAGAGATGTTTTATTCTTTGCTGTAAGATTCTACTAAATGTGATCCACAATATTAGCTTAACAGTTTGGTTACCATGGTAACATACTGGGTTCCAGACCTCCCCAATATTAAAGGCATTTCTGGCCACCTTTGGCATTCCATTTTGATATTTGCAATATGCTTGATCCAGCAAGCATATAAATATGTTAGCTCAAGTTTGTGGCCTCGTTTAATGTTTTGCGAGCTGAAAATCACTAACATATTGAAATCAAGTGGGTGGGGACTGGAAAAGAGTGAGTTGCCATGGGAACAGAATATTTTATAGCCATAGGTGTGTTTCCTGTAGATGACGTCATCAGTCATCTCATTTACATATTTTACACATTTTTAAAACTTAAATATCCCTGGAACTAATGCAGATATTTGTAAACGGCATTGTTATTCTTTCATGGAATTTATGAGATACACCTAAAAAATCAAGGGAGAAAAATTTGATCATAGTACCACTTTAATGTTTTTTAGATCTGTTTGAAACTTACCTTATCGGTGAAAGTCACCACAAACTTCAATCTCCTGATGAAGATCAGCAAGGACTCAAACAAAACATCGATGCGACCATTGAGGCCTCCCACTATGAGGCATTGTACAAAGCAATCAAACAATGTTGTGGTTAGAAATTGAGCGGAAACATGAGCAAAAGCTAAATAGGCTATCAGCTCGCTTGGATGTAAACAAAGTAAAGAAAAAATGGGTGGTAAATATCTCCAGAAGAAGACTACAGGGCAACGAAACATTGCTACTGAGGAAAGGACTGAATATTATTTTGCTATCACGCCACACACCGTTCCCACGAAGGATATACTTACTTCTGTTGAAGCTGCCATATGCCACCTACCTTACAATTACCTTTACAGAGCTCTAAAGCACCAAAACAACGAAACCTGATGAACAAAGAGCGGAGAGCATTCGAAGAACTAAAAAGTGACGAAAACATCATAATCATCATAGCGGACAGTACAGTCGTCATGGAGAAATTGACTACCATAACCAGATTCAAGAAAAGCTGCAAGGTCAGAACGTCTATATACCAATCAGCAATAAGAGGTGCAATCCAACATCAAGAACAGAGCTTGAGTTACAGAAAACACTCTTGGACCTCAAGAAACTTGGAAGCCTCAAGAAAACAGACTACTGGAAGCTCTGCCTCTCCGACTCCACACCAGCATCGTTTTACGGTTTACTTAAGATTCACAAATTAGAACTGCAGCAAATGGATGATCATCTGGCACAGAAATGCGGATACCAGCATCTGAGACGCAGTTGTCCATTTCGTAAACGGTCGATGCCAATTTCGCGACACAATTTTTTAACTATCAACGAATTTTTCTCTATGAAATTAAAGAAAAAAGAAAATTTGTAAGTAACCACCCAGTATCAAACCCGAAACTTCTCTTTCCTAACATCCCTCTTCTACCACTACACTACCAGGTTGATCTGCCAAATCTCCGCAAAATTTAATTATAAAACATGACTTTTTTAAATATTAGTGATAGAGTTGCTTCAACCATCAAATAAAAGCTAACCGGAAGCAAACCAGTGTGAATATGAACAATCAAGCATTTGACGAGTGCATTTTACTCAGTCAACAAATTAAAACCAGTTTCTACCTTGTCCAGGCCTATACTAAAGCAGATATGGCATCGTCCATTCTGAAAGGCTTGGTTACCAATGATGGCATTGACCGTTAAAAATGGCATCGACCTTTTACGAAACGGAAATCAGTGTCTGAGACTCATAAACAGCTGTATTGGCTCACCAACCTGTGAGCTTTCAAAGTACCTGGCTTCCGTACTGATGCACCTTGTGTATAAAACTGAATATTCTGTCAAGAATGCTAAACAGTTTGCAGAGTTTATAAGTAACCAGGAAGTGGCCGCAGACGAACTGGTTGTGTCATTTGACATGATTTCACTCTTCACCTCCATACGGATCGACATGGCTATAGACATTGTTCAGAGAAAACCCGAGGGATCCCATAATTGGAAAAATCACACGTAGTTGACCAAAGACCACATCCTGGACTTACTTTCCTTTTTTCTACACAACAGCTATTTCATATTTGAGGGAACCCAATACCATCAGGTATCAGGGTGTGCCATGGGATCTCCAGTCAGCATGATTATCGCAGAGCTTGTAATGCAAGAAGCTGAGTAGAAAGCATTAGAAACTTTACCCGTCAAACCAAAATGGTGGCACCTCTATGGCATCAAGAGAGATGGTGTGGAGGTTTTTCACAGTCACTTAAACGCGATAAATACCAACATTCAATTTACAATAGAGATGCGTACAACAACCATGGGCAAGAATAGCATAGCCTTTCTGGACACCAACAACACTGTGAATGAAGACTGAAAGATCGAGGTGGGTGTATACCGCAAGACCACACATACAAGCAAGTATTTACTTTTCCCTTCACACAGTCCAGTGCAAAGCAAAAGAGCTGTTGTTTAGACCTTAATGGACCACGCTAAATGCATTCCATCAACAACTGTGCAAAGAAAGGGCGAGAAACGACATGTTATCAATGACCTTAAAGTTAATGGCTATCCTGAAAACTTCATCAAGTCAGTTGATCAACCAAACAACACACAACCAAAGCCTCGGGAGAACCCATAAGCATATGCATCAATTCCATATGTTAAAATGGTATCGGAGCGAATCAGATGGATTTTTTGAACCGTGAAAACATCAAGCCAATTTTTAAATCATTAAAAACATTGGGTAACATTTTCAAGAAACCCAAGGACTGACCAACAAAAGTACAGTTGTACAAAGTCTGTCAAAGTCTGGACTGTACAAAGTGAGTTGCAGAACGTGCCCATTTACATATATTGGAGAGAGAAAAAGAAGTTGGAAGTCTCGGGGGGCTGAACACAAGCCTGGAACGAATGGGAATGTCGGCTCAACGGCAAAACAACACTCCGAAACCGCTGGCCTTGACATACACCCTAATTATGTGAGCATTTTGGAAACAGGCGTAAGAAACAAGGACAAAAGGCTTTTTCTAGAGTAGTTACATTCATTCCTGGACAGAAACTCTGTTAATGAAAGAGCACCCTTCCCAAGGGTTTATGCATCACTGGTTTCCTCCCCAAGGGGCAACAAACAATGACATCTTAGCTACATATTTGTATTCCGTGGCTCTTGCAGAGTACATTTCTCAGAAGAGGACCACAGAAGGCGGTTGGAAATTCAGTTTTAAAGTGGTACTATGACAAAAATCGCATCTTTACAATCAAAGCCATGTTAAAACAAACAAATAGCTTGTATGAGAAGAAAAATGCTGTTTACTATTTTCAAATATCTCTTCATTCCAGAGATACTCAAGTTTTTAAACTGTGCAAATTAGCCAAGTGATGACGTCATACACTCAACCAAATTTTGATCAAATATGATGAAAAAAGATATCTCAGCCAATTTGTATCAGAAATGTTTGATTCTTTGCAGTAAGATTCTACTAAATGTGCTCCACAATACGAGCTTTACAGTTTTGTTACCATGGCAACGTACTGGGTTCCAGATCTCCCCAATATTAAAGGCATTTCTGGCCACCTTTGGCATTCCATTTTCATATTTGCACATGGTGCCTCATACGCATGATCCAGCAAGTATATAAATATGTTAGCTCGAGTTTGTGGCCGCATTTAACGTTTTTGAGCTGAAAATCACTAGCATATTGAAATCAAGTGGGTGGGGACTGGAAAAGATTGAGTTGCCATGGGAACAGAATTTTTTATAGCCATAGGTGTGTTTTCTGTAGAACTATTAGCCTACCAAGTTTCAATGGCCTGCGCTTCAAATTGGCCAAGATAGCTCTATTTCTATACTTGAACTTTTTAACTGCTCTCAAATAGAATAATAGAATAATAGGCATTTTGAAAAGATATATGGCACATAAAGTGCTGTATATCAAGGAACTTAAACCAGGTCTTTACTCTCAGTCTGACTTAATCAGGACAAAATGGTTTGTCTAAATATTGTTTCCATGATTGTCATTAGAATTTATTTCTTTATCGTGTACATTTTACACTTCTTACATCAATTATTTTGTTTTCAGCAACTTAAAGAAAATAAAATTAACTAATTACAGTACCAGTTAATTAACTATATTAAATTTAACTCAGTCAAACCTCTCTAAAACGGACAGTTTCCTATGTGCCAACAAAATTCTCATACATTTCCTTAAAAAAACCTCTACAATATGGACCCTCGCTAAAACGGATAATGGACACTAAATCTTGGCAGTAAGGAGCAAATTCATACAAATTTAACCTTTTTATTACGGACACTGTGATGACCAGGTGTCGATAATTTGTGGTATGTACCATTTCCTGTCGGCAGTTACACGATCATTGACACTTTATCATTCAGCAAAGGTGGTTTCAAAAGCTCAGTGACTGTATTTCAAACAACGACTTGCGAAGGCTGTCCAGAAGAACATTACCGACTTTTTCAACTCTTAAATTACTACAGCAGGAGGATTTTTTACATATCACTCTAGTTACTGTTCCCTGCACCGGTAAACTATTGCCACACCTTTATTGGAGTTGTACATGTATAATACGGTGTGGTAAGTTCCTAGGTGCAGTATTTTGTTTTGTTCCAAAATTCGTATGTACAGCATTTAACTGAGAAGTACAATAGAGTTAATCAATTTAGATTCAGACATTCACAAGACACTCACTTTTGGGCCTGATTTTAGTTACTAAACACTCTAAACTGTCAGTGGAGACTTAAAAGTGATGTCATCATAGTGACCTCTCCAATATGGACACCTCTCTAATACAGACACTTTGCTCTGTGCCGACGGCGTCCGTATTAGAGAGGTTCGACTGTATTAAGAAAGAAGCAAACAAGGAGACAAAACAAGCAAACAAGAGGGGACAAAGGACAGGGACAAAACTGCACCAAATAAAGTTATTTTAAGCTTTTGGTTGCCGCTGCATGACTGGTCATTAGAATTTATACTATAGTTTTCTTTATGTTTTCTGTTTCATTACTATTGCTTTCTCCATTATTGTCATTTTTTGGGTCACTTTATTATCTTGTTAACTTATATTTATGGTCACATTTAAACAGTTATTTAACTATGAAACTTGACAGTGACATCTTGAAGATGTTGAAATAAAGCTTTTTAGTCTCAAGTATTTTTATATTGTAATACTTTCCACAAGCTTTTCTCATCTGATAATTTAATTATACTCTTTATCATAATATATTGATTGCCAATAGGTTTTACAAATATATTATTTTTGCTTTGGCAATGATGACGACAATGACGATGATGATGATGATGATGATGATGATGATGATGATGATGTTTGCAGGTGATTGGCATAGGTGCGGGACAACAATCTCGTATTCACTGTACCAGACTGGCAGGTGACAAAGCAAACAATTGGTAAGAATAATTATATAAAACAGTAATTAAACAAAAATAATTAAGTCAACAGGGTTACAGGGTTCTTGTGTGACTTACTGGTCTGTGAAAATTTATATGAACATTATAAGCATGTGCTCATTACAGAATCATACCTATTATAAAATGTTGCACGGGAAAATGCAAATAAGTAAGAGAGGAGACAGAGAGCATGCTTAAGGCCCGTCAATCAAGTAATCCTCACTATACTCGCTCTGACTGCACTCAGTATTGTGTTATAGACCTCTTTAGCTTGGGCAGTTTGTTGCTTTGAAATTTTCAGATTCTTGCTTTCAAATTTTCAAATAGTCGCATGCATATGAATGAATTTTGAAATGGATAAAAGCAAAATGCTCTAGAGAATATCCGTGGTCTGAAATGGGAAAACAAACTGCCCAAGCTGAAGAGGTCTATTTGTTGAAGAAGAACAGAAGTACTTACTGAGTTTTGACAAATATTACTTTAATTTATACTGCCAGCAAACAAAGAAAGATATCAGATAACATTTCAATGTTCTCGAAGAAAAATAGTCACTAAATCGCTATTTACTCTTAATTTATGAATTGATATGTTAACACACTATATAAAACTTTTAGATTAAGTGTGCACTACTTTAAAAAATCTTCTGCAAATTGAAGTTCCCGGATTTGTCTGATATGTTATGTGTTGATCAGTTCTAACTGCTAGTTATTTACGTTCCATGCAAATTTATCAGCTGCTGGCAGGAAAGTGTGAAAGTTGAAATCCCTATTTATTGCAATTGGTAAAGGCATGAAATATCATAGACTGCAGTGTTTGCCATATCTCAATGAAGAACGTTCCTCTGCAAACGATAAAACCTATATTAGTGAGAGAATGGTTCTAATCAATTACGCAATACTGCCATCAAGCAGAGACATGCCATACAGTGTGTCACATTTCAATGTTTTATCAAATTGTTTGATAAAATTGAGCAAAGTGAAATCAGTTGAGTGACATCTTCGAAGTTTCAGAGTCATTTTCACCATGAAAACAAAATGACCAGGTGCACAGGTAACTATTGTTAGCTTATTGCAGTATTACTGCCCAGGTTGCTCTCAGTTTCAAAAACATGGATTTACATGTAATTTTAAGGTGATTCCTCAGTATTGCATTGCGTATCCCTACTGCGCATGATTTTCTCGTCATTAGAGCGAGCGCGTGCATGTACACAATGTAAGAGATTTCCCTCAAGCTAAGCTCGACAGCAAAATAAATGCTCGTTTTCTTTTAAACGAACATGATGACCTATATTTTTTATTGCATAATTTTGGTGTGCAAATGAACCTCTTTAAGTTGAATAATAAAGGAAAAAATTGTTTGGAAGGACAAGTGACCTTGTAGCCTGCAAGCAGGCTCACCTTTGAGTCTCGCGCACGAGCGGCAAAGAACCAAGCGATCTGGTGGGAAGAGTCTGCCCCGTCTCGCAGCTTCGCCGCTCGATTTCATGATTTCAGTTACGCCGCGCACGCTTGGGCATGCTTGTGCTCCAACATGAGCCTGCTCGCAGGCTAAGCCTAAGAGCAGAGCTCCTGGGCTGGGTTGTTCAGAGCCGATTAAGCTAAACCAGGATAAGTGAGAATTTTGATTTGAGTTTTGTAACTTTACCGTTAGGTTTTCTGTAATTGTTTGGGCTTCTGTTTTGAGTTTGAATAATCTTAAAATACAGAAATCAAAAGCAGTCAAAACATTTGTATGCAAGAAAAAATGATTATTTGGTTAACATTTAATCCTGGGTTGGCATTAACCGGCTTCTGAACAACTCGCTCGTGGAGACATAAGCATTTTGCTTTAGCAAGCAAGGGACTAGCCTGCGAACATAGACGTATTTGTCTCCGCCGAAAATAACGTCTGCGAACCCGAGCAAGGAAACGGTTTCTGCGACACAATGATTTCTGTTTCTCCTTGGCCAATCAGATTCCATGATAGAATGAAACTCGAGCAGTCCTCACAGCGAATACCTCGCGCAGTAGTTCTGGGGCTACTTGAGCTAAACTGTGATTGGTTTAAAATCCCTTCGTCACAGAAGTCGTCTCAGGCTCGGGTTCGCCGACGTTATTTTCGGCGGAGACAAGCGACAGCCGGAAATACGTCTGCGTTCGCAGGCTAGCAAGGGACTGACCCTGGAAAGCTTCACTACTTTAATGGATTGCTGTTTGAGAACAAGGGTTGTGAATGTGGTGGACTATCTCGTGGTCATTAGTTGAATGTCAATAAGGAGATGATGAACTGATGAAAAGCCCAAAAATAATTTTTACATCAGGTTTTACAATGACATTTCCTCTTTCGAAATGCCAGAATTTTAGATGTTTTGATGTTTTACCGGGCACCGAGTCACTAACTTTTGCGTGTTTTTTCACCACACATGGGCGGGCTGTTACTAATTTGTGATTTTTTGGCGGGTTTCAAAAACTATTTCAAGAAAATAGTCCCACCAGGTTTCTAGGCTTACCTGGGCAAAATATGAAGAATTTTGATTCTTCATCATGTGCCACATATTTTCGATTTGGCTGGGTCTTAGTGGACATTCCCTCTTAAGGTCTTGTGAACCATGATTTTTCTTCAGGTTCTTTCTGCAAAAGTTTCTATTTACTTTGATCCTTAGGTGGCTTCGTCAACATCCCAGAGTGCTTGGCATGGTTTTCAAAAAGGTGAATGTTGATTAAATCCATATTGACATTTAAAGACTTGGTAGTAATTTCTAGTAGTATGGGAGGTACAGTTTGTAACGTGTTAGTACTTGAATGTGGAGTTATTTTTTTATTCTTTATAGTGTGTATCTCTTGTGAAGAGAACATAATCTTTGCAATCTGGTG
>NW_028301540.1:18605000-18617500 GCF_042242905.1 Orbicella faveolata
GGTCATGCTTGTAAATGGCCAACTGAGCTGCCTCCCGCTAGTTGGGATTTTTAACCATGTTATGTTCATTTGCATTATTTGTTTCATCATTTGGTTTCATTGGCCCTGAAAAGCCCCATTGTGGGAGTGGTCAATTAAGATATTTATTTATTTTAACTGGTTGCAGTGACATAGTTGCAATTCTGACTCATGGAAAATTTCAAACGGTACCGCAGAAACTTTTAACAATTACCTTTTAAACATTGTCAAGAAACTTGCAAAAGCCTTTCGTGTTGTGCCGATTGATTGCACTGTGTGCAAGTCTACATTCTCTCTCCAGCCTGTAACGTCAGCGTTCATTCAAAGGAACTAGATCTATTGAAGACCAGCAAACCCATAGGGCTCGCTACTATAAGTGCTCACCTGCTCAAAGATTCAGCAAATGTACTTCCTCTCTTCTCTCTTCTCTCTCTCTCTCTCTCTCTCTCTCTCTCTCTCTCTCTCTCTCTCTCTCTAGACGTA
Source organism: Orbicella faveolata (assembly GCF_042242905.1). NCBI lineage: Eukaryota > Metazoa > Cnidaria > Anthozoa > Scleractinia > Merulinidae > Orbicella > Orbicella faveolata. Next base: position 18,605,502 of record NW_028301540.1, read on the forward strand.
AAGTGTGGCACATTTGTCACCTTTTATCTCTGTTTAAAGAGAAAAGTCAGTGACTTGCTTTTATCGGAAAAAAAGCTATAGATCAGTCATTTGAAGCCTTTTTAACGGTCCTTGCGAAAACTGGCCTAATCAATAACTTTCTCGTGAATTTATAGCATTTTAAAGACCAAAATGTAACCTTTGTGGCACACTTCGGGGGTAAGAGCAAATTTAAAAGGGTAAACTCTCATTTTATCGGCGATCAATAGATAGATGGATGTCAAACAAACGCTGGTAGGTTCACTCACTTACCCTTGAACTTTTAAATGCCATTTTACTGAGCTTCCGAAAAGATCGAGTAAATTCGTACGAAATTTGTCCGACGTTAAAGTTTGGCGTTTCAGTTTTAGGCCTAAAATGCAATTATCAACTTGCGAAATTGCGTACGTCCTTGTAATTTAAGCTATGACTACCAAAATAGAGCACATAATAAACCAATCATCTAGCATTGTTTTGGCCAAGTTTTACTCCTCTAGCTTTAAAGGTTTTTATTTTAACGGTTGTTTTATCAGATCCCATTTAGCCGCAAGGCGGGTTACAATAGTGCCACAACTCGTTAAACTCTGCTAGAATTCCAGCACAGGGAGATACCTATTCAAACAATTCAGAATTAAATAATTTTTGGCGTAAATATTAATCAATATCAAATCTCTTTGTAATGGTAATTGGGAAGAAGTGGCGTTTAAGCTCTTGATGCTAGAGCCAGTTATGCCAGGTTTGTTATTGCATTCTCCGTGAAACAGTGCACATATAAGGCAACGCTTCCTACATCTTGTGGGATAACGGTACAAAAGCGGGATCGTGCGAGTTGCTAAGTGCTACTTAAACTATTTTGAAAAGCAGTTATTAGATTTGGTTATAATTCAGGTGACACATTAACAAAATTTATAGCGACATTGCCTATCGCCGGTAACACATCTGCCAGCAGCATTACAAAACAAGTCGCACAAATCTTTAATGGGTCTTTAATGGAAGCAACAGTGCAACAGTCTTAGTTATCAATAGCATCAGGATTGTTTTGGTTTGAAAGCTGCGGCTAGAGTCGGCACGCTAACACTGAAAGCTTTATGGATCGAAAATAATGGTGACCATTGACCACTGGGTAATAAACTGGTACTGAGTGACTAATAAATGTTCGGGGGTAACCCTGCGATGGACTAGCATCCCAACCAAGGGCGGGGGGGGGGGGGGGGCAAAAAAAAGTCAATCGCAGGGAGGAGGGTATGATCGCAGGTAAACGGAAACCGGAGACAAGCACTGGCCTGGTATGCGACTAGGTTGGAACGTAGACTTTAGTTTTTACCTCCTAAAAATCGGCATTTCTAGCGCTGAATGTCAAAACCTTGCATTAGCAAACAATTGTGGTCTTAAGATTCTAACACAGAATACGGTATTCCTCTCTGGTTTCTGGGTCTCTTCAAATTGTAAAATTGTCCTAAAACTCTCACTGGAACTAAAATTGTGACGAATCCTAGTAGTTGTAGTAAAATGACGTCAAAAACAAACGGGCGTTTCCTTAAGTTTCACTCGTGCAAGCAGCAGTGTTACAATTATTTGAGTCTAAGCGTTGGTATTCCAAAGACACGGTTCAGGAAAATAACGCATCCGTTTTTACTGGAGATGGCTTCATGATAAAAATAAACTTCGAGTAGTTTAATTACAGGAGTTATTAAACCCTGCAAATTAAACAACCCTGCAGTGGGTGGGGTCGTTCTCTACGATGAGTTGTACCAACATGAGTAGATGTTCAAGGTGAAAAGGACCCGTCGATTCAAATCCCTTGTCCGGCTAGAGGAAATTCCTTGAGCCTAATTAAAATGATTAGACGTGCGAGGCAGTTTTGTAGAAATGTGAATTAAAAGAGTTATTTAACCCTGAAAATTAAACAACCCTGCGTTAGGTGTGGGTTAATCAAGTGTCTTGTTGTTGTTGTTGTTGTTGTTGGGGATTTCTCTGCGAGTAGTTGTGGCTTGTCTAAAGTCTGACCAGCAACAAGTAACCCAAGGAGGTGTTCAAGGTGAAAAGGACCCGTCGATTCAAAGGCCTTGTCTGGTTAGAAGAAATCCCTTCAACCTAATTAAAATTGACTACAAGTGCAAGGCATTTTGTAGAAATATGAATTTTACAAATGCATTTGAGTTTCTACAGTTAAATCTCTCTACAACGGCCACTCTAGCTGTTGTATGAGTTAGCCATTGGAGGCAGGTTTCAATAAGAGGGAAAATTATGGGTCGTTTTACGATGGTAACGAAAATTCCTGTTCGTTTTAGTGAGGTGGGCGCTATAGAGAGGTGGCATGGCCGTTAGGGGTGTTTGCGCTGTAGTTTTTTTTTTTTTTCCTCTTTGGCTTTTGCTTTTGGTTGCTTTCACATGTGTATAATTAATTTTGCTCAACCTGTTAGATTTATCTGGTGAAAGTATCTTCTTTTCTTAAAATACCATTGAGACCCGGTCCAGGCCATCTACATCACCACTCCTTCATTTCAAGCCTATTCCTGCTAAAAGCTTGCGTGTGCAATCAATGCTTGTTTGCTGACAACTTAAGGTGGCTCCCTACAGTTTTACGATCGCAAGCGCGCAGGACGAAAGCTCAAGTAATCTGCGCGCGCAAAGGAGAACGTCAGTATTTTTCGATATTTTATGACGTCAACATGAGCATAAACAGCAAACCTGACAGTGAATTTTCTCGCGTTACGTACGGTGAAATTTCGTAAAATTTGGTAGACTGGTAATAAATATTTTACTTTAGTTGGAGCTCATTTTTCATCGAAATCTATCCGACCAGTTTTCCTGCAGCGGTAAAAGACATAAATTTGCAAAAATCTAAAAAAACTGCCAGTACAAACCCTACTTTTTTTCGTGTTTAAAATTAGTATCCCGCAGTATTCAATGTACCGTAAAAATTTTGGAAAATTTCACCGAAGGAAATTTAAGAAAATCACAAATAACGCCATGAAAACAGTAAACAACGCATTTGTTTGGGCATTTATAATTCAACATTGAAGGCCAAGATTTTAACAGAGATTTTAACATATCATCACTGCTTATTGCATTTAATAAGTTTGAAAGGACTGGGTGTAAAAACGAATGTAAATACAGCATTTCAAAGCATAACATAGCGCACGCAACGTGATAAATGATTACCCTATGGAGCCACCTTAAAGATGGTTTCTGAAAAATATCAATGTTTTGTTGTCTTAACTATCCCGTGACTTCAGTTACAGTTAATCGAGGTTGTTAAGGCTCGCCTTTTTATCTTATTTCAGTTTATCATTCCTGTTGCCATAGTGTGGCTGATGATCCATCATGGAAAACACTAGAAAACAAAGTTTTTAAAATTAAAAGAACTTTGTGTAATGCACACTAGAGACCTATATAGTTGAGGTGATCTGCTAGCAACTGACGTATCAGTCCTACAAATTCTATTTTTTAAAAGGATAGTGTTACTGTCAGGTTGCCATAGTAGTAAGTAAGTAAACACTTTATTTAGTGAGGGTAATACTGAATAGCTAAAAGCTAATAGACTTGTTTCCCTCATAGTCATGGTCATAGAGTAGGAGTCAAGCTGGCTCACTGCCTCAAACATCGTTGGATTTGATTTATGATTGCAAGAATACGAGTTTAACTAGGAATAAAGTAACAACCAAATATAAAATGAGTACAACAATAGCAAATAAAAGGAAGCTAGGCTAATAAAAAGAAAACCAACACAAACGCGACTTACAGAAATTCTACCAGGATGATGGAGTTTAGAACAAAATAGATCCTGGATATGCGAGATACGACAATTTGCTTGATCGGATTTATGAGCTATTGTTACATAACAAAACCGTTTCTGCTAAATGTATATAAGGGCACGCATCATAGCGTAATTTTCATAGAGAAACAAAAGCCCTCAACTCGATGGTTGTTACTGCATGGAGAGTGAATAATCACAATGGCACAGGAAGAGTTACCGAGTCTTAGTATTGTCTTAAAATTCGAGTGCATGACATACATGTTCTCTGCACCATTGCGCAAAACATTGTAAAGTTAGACACGCTGCAACTTGCTGCGAACAAATAATGTTGCGCAAAAAGTTTCGCTGTGTTCGGGCCTTGGGGAGTTATACATATGTGCTCGTTCAATTTAAATATGGCAGTTTTTGCTACGATTTTGTTGTGTCAGAGCCCTTGTCTGTGCCAGAAGTCGCGAATTCTCCACTTTTTTTCTATACGCCTGGCTTGAAAAAGGTAGCGCGGCTTCATACGTAGTTGATCATAAGGAGTACTCCCTTTGGATTCACAACTGTGATATTTAAAAGTATAGGGCATGAGTTATAAGTTAGTCAGTTACATTAAGCATAAATGAGACTGGCTTAAGAAGATAAAAATTGATAAAATCAGGAAAGACAAAGACATTGTGCCATACGTTTTTTTATTAATCAATGTATAATTAAAAATGAAGTTTTGGAGCATAACATGAAAAGAAATGATAAACAAGGTATTGTACTCTTCAAAATTCATGTTATGTTCTTTTAGCCATACCGTGAGTTCAGCAACACTTAATCAAAGTGCGAAGGCTCGCGTGTATATCTCATAGACGTTCACCGTTCCTGTTGCTACAGTGTGGCTGATAACAGTACAACATAGAACACTCTTCAAAACTAATTAAGGTTAAGAGCTCTGTGTAAGCAATTGATGCATCAGTCTTTCAAGCTTTAGTTTTCCCTAATTTCAATAGTTCCTTTTATGTTGTTAAGATTTTCCAATGATTAAATAAATTACATTTAAAATTGTTAAATTGTCCTGAAACTCTCACTGAGACTAAAATTGTACCGAATCAGGAGCCATAATCCTGATAGTTATAGTGAAATGACGCCACAAACAAACAGGGCGTTTCCTTCAGTTTCACTCATGCATGCAACAGAGTTATAATTATTTGACTCTTAGCGTTGGTATTCCAAAAATATAATTCAGGAAAATAACACATCCGTTGTCATTGGAGGCACCTTCATGATAAAATTAGACTTTAAACAGTTCAATTAAAAGAGTTATTAAACGCTGCAAATTAAACAACCCTGCAATGGGTGGGGTCGTTCTCTGCGATGAGTTGTACCAACATGAGTAGGTGTTGAAGGTGAAAAGGACCCGTCGATTCAAATCCCTTGTCCGGTTAGAAGAAATTTCTTCAGCCTAATTAATAGACGTGCAAGGCAATTTTGTAGGCATGTGAATTTTTACGAGTGCATTTTGAGTTTATACAGATGAACCTCTCTACAACGGCCACTCTAGCCGTTCTACAAAGGCGGTCGTTCGAGGTGTGGGTTTCAATAAGAGTAAAATTTAATGGGTCGGTTTACGGTTAGTACGAGAAATTCTAAAGCATAAAACCAATTGAAAGGCTGACCGGACGGCTGAAAAGGGTAAATTTAATGCCCAATATTTCGGTTAGACAGGACTAATCTCCTTCAGGGGCTACACTGAAGCTAAGTAGACATGGAAAAAACGGTTACAAAATTTAAAATGATACTTAAGGAAATATCTCCTGGTTATAGTGAGGTGTACGTTATAGAAAGGTGGCCTTTAGGGTTGGTTGAGCTGTTGTTTTTCTCCTCTTTGGCTTTTCCTTCATCGCGAGAGAGCACATGGAAAATAGCGCATGTTAATTTTCCATTTGGGCATAACCACAACTCCTTTCGTCTTCGATCTTACCGCCGACAACAGTTCTTTGCGTTTTGCACAAGAAGTGTTTAATTTCCCCTATATACATCAATTAGATCTGCTACCTCGTTCGTTCGCTTCAGGTTCACTTGCTGCAGTAGTGATAACTATGACAAACCACGCGCCCTCATTAGTCGAGAGCTATGGTCAACGAGAGTATAGACGATAAAAATGACATAACCAGTAGTACAACGCAAGACAACCTTTGGAGGTGACTTAACAAACTGTCACAACTGTCACAAGGTTGCAAGTTGTGAAAAATCAATTAAGACACCTGGGCAAAATTTCCCACGTAAACATTGGCCTCAAGCAGAAAAGTTATCTATGTGCTGCCGCGTGCACACTCGCAATTTTGCACTGATTTCGACACTAACACATTGGTGAAATGTTCGTTGTTATTATAAAAAGCAAATAAACCACATATTCCATGGTCAACACTCTCCTAGACCATAGAAATGACACCATAAAATATCCAAAACTTTGCAATGAAACCACTCGCTCACGGTTCCTTGTGGTAGCGTGTGCCATACTGACAATAACGTCATTTCTACTGCTTTTTCCGCAAGCTTACTCAGTGCCATGCATAATGATATTTTATGACAAATTACTTGATTTCAGTTTCACCTCTGTTAATCAATAACAATCAGTTATTCATTGACTGGAGAACTTGTAAGAAATGAGTGATCCTGCCAACACTTCAATAAGTTCTAATTTTAGCAATGTAGTCACATCGGTTACCAATGTGCCACATCGGTTACCAATGTGCCACTTTGAGTTACCAATGTGCCACTTTGAGTTACCAATGTGCCACTTTGAGTTACCAATGTGCCACTTTGAGTTACCAATGTGCCACACTGGGTTACACGTGTTCCATACTGAGTTACCAATGTGCCACTTTGGCTACCAATGTGCCACAAAAAGGTTACCAACGTGCCTTTTCATCTAGCTCTCTCTCTCTCTCTCTCTCTCTGTTATATCATAAACCTCCCCCTTTGAGAGTGGACGCTTTCCTCATTCGTGGAAATGCAGTTATGTTACTGCTCTTTTCAAGAAGTTTCTGATTTATAATGAGGATCGGGTCTGACTTGAGGATGTTGAGGTTAATGCTGGCATCGATGATATCATAAAGATAAAAATGTTGTTTGTTTTGTACAATGCCTACTGATCCAAATCCAGACTAGGCTTCCTTTTCAGATTCTTGTGGATCTTCTGTTGACTAGTGCAGCAGTGCTGTGTGAACAAGATCTAGCACTTCTCATTAGAAACCATGTTATGGAAAATATCACCACTTTCCCAATTGTGCTGAGTTTACGCAATCTGTTAACTTTTGTTGACAAATTTTTTCATCTGCCAGTACTGAATTTCCCGTGCAGTTCAGCCTTCCGCCTCCAGGATCGGGATCTGCAAACTGTACATCATGATTTGACAATGGAACCCCTCCTGACTAGTTTCACCTGAATTTGTCTGCTGGTTGTTTTATTGTCCCTGCTCTGTTTTTACTATTCACTGAAAGCTTTCTCTGTTTTAGAGAACTTTGATGGTCTTCCTGACTGGGAAGACCATCACAATATTGCTGTAAGACCTTAACTATCTCAGTCAGGTTGGAGTATTCAACATCAAATGTGCTAAAATGTTGCCGCATTGCCATCCAAAATCTGATTGGTTTAAAATCGTGTTTCTATTTAAGCAATACACCACTCTTTCTAAGGGTTTACCGACGCAATAAACCATGTGGGATGTTGGGAGAGCACTCGAAAAGCTTGTAAATTACCTGCCTTATAAATCAGAGAGTAAAAGACGTTATAAATGTTTGTACATTCAAGCGTGGTCTTAAGTCTAAAGTCTTTGTCTTACCTAAGCTGGCCGGACACAGTTTTGATTCCTGTGTTTCATTCTCCTTTTTCTCTGAAACCTTTGATCCTTTGGTCGCCAAAAATGGCAGCACGCAAGTTAACAACCCAAACTTCGGATTGTTGATAGCTAAGCTGACGTATGTGCCATTGTCATGGCAACATGAATAAATATAAATAGGCCTTTAACCCATTGACGCCTGAATGAAATTTCCCGCGACCCACCCCTAATTCCCTGGCGTTTTTTGGAATATTTCTGAGCGAGCGAAAGCACAAAAAGTTAACCATATGCGCAGTAACCACAGACACAAGATCAGGTTTCAAGACATCGTTTATTTAAAGTTGAATAAATGAAGGGTCAAAATATTAAAAAATATTAGCAAAAAGAACTCAACCTAATGTGTAAAACTGATGAGAAAACAAAAAATTATATTATTTCTTTACCGCGCGACAAAATGTCCCACAGAAGCTGAGAAAATTGACTTTGCGAAAATGAGTTAACTATTGTCTGTGGAGGACAAAAACGAAACCAAATACAACAGAATTGAATTTCTTGTACTATAACGGCTAACATTTGAGAAAAAAACGAAAAATAAAAGCGAAGATTTCATGTAAAAATCAATCTGTAAACAAGAAATCAAGTAATTTCTTCGCCGCGCAACGAAAATATTACGGCGTTGCGAAAGAAAGATGAAAGTCGTAAATCAAAAAGACGACAAAAACGAACGAATTATTTTGAGATCAGTCGTATTTCAACTGTGTTAAATCAGTGGCCATTTAGTTCTTTTCTCAGCGGTTCTGTAGTAGCTGAATAAGCAACTCCAAAAAATATTTGAACGAAGCAAATAAACTACATAAACAAAGCGCCTGGAGGTCGCCGTAAATTAAATATGCAGAAATCCAGCGTGCAAGTTACTGTTCACTTTTAAAACCTAAAATTCCCAAATACAAGGAACCAAATGAAAGAAATGCGAAAGGAAATTCAATAACAATAAATTTTCATTCAAGCTGAGACGAAGAAACCTATTTAAAAGCAAAAAGTTGTTCAAAATTTCGCAGAGGTGCCTCGCTGCATGACCGCATGTTCAAATTATTCTACACGCTAACGCGAAAGCTTGAGTTTTTGCCGACCGCTTTTGCAGTCATTTTAACGCCCGTGGCTTTACCAATCGTTCCAATAGTTGAATTCAACTTCGAAGTAATAATGTACATTACCATTTTTGTTTCTGAAGTCGGAAAAGCCGCTTTAAACCTGCGATCTGTCGTCGAAACTTACTTAAAAGCGCTCCGATCGTCATGTTTTCTCGGCGGTTGTAGGAAGAAAAACTTCTTCACCAGAAAGTTTTGAGGACTCTGTACTCCTTGATCCTCCATTCTGAGGCCACCTGATTATTGATTTGTATTTTTCCTTTCTATTTTAAAGCCCAAAGCAGTAATTTATCCGTGTTAGGAATGAAAACAAGACCTTGGAAGTTTTTTAGATTTGGCCCGCAACGCGCCATGATTAGCTGCACTTTTCGAGCGCGCGATTTTAAGAAGAAAAACCATATTTCTAGGACCCCTTAAGTCCTCTGAAAATATGCTCTGAAAGTCCATTCTGATTGGTTTATTTGCCCTCAAGAACAATAGAACAATAGGAGAACCAAAAAATCTTCAGTGAGGGTAGGAAAAGCAATTGTCCCCATGTCCTTTTTTTCGGGCGGTTATTGGCGGCACAGGGAAATGGAGGAGTTTTTCGCACGGGCGGTTACGGGAGGCACAGGCGTCAATGGGTTAAAATCGGTTTTGTTTGTTTGCAGAAAATCTAGTCGTTAGATTGGCTTTATCATTTGCATGCAACAATATTGTAACAATGCTCACAAGTTAACACTATTTTAATAATAGTTTAACAGAGAGATTTTTAATTATCCCTTGTAGAAGGTTCACTGGAATAGAATTGCCTCTGTTAAGAGGCTGTCCGCGTAAGAACGGATAAGGCAAATTTCGGACCTTCACCGATTGGCTTTATTTTTTCAGCGAAAGTCAATCATTATATCCAATGTACAAATATCGCATTTATTTGAATCAATTCGATTTTTTTCATTTTTTACGAGACGGTTTTCAAAGTGACTTCGAAACTGGCTAATTTGCCTTGGCAGACTCTGAAATTTTGCTCTAAACGTCGGACGCTCCCAAAACAAAGTTTTTCAATCTAACAAGCTAAATATTTTACATACAAAAGTTTCATCTTTCCTTGATATTTTAACGGTTTAACAATTTTATTCTGTCAAAGTTTGCCAGAGTTACGAATTTTTTAAAATGCCTCCTACCAAACTCCGGAATGCGTGGAGCGTGACATACCTAAAGTTAAAAGCTATTTTCTCAAATGTGGGACCTTATCTAGAAACGAATCTATGATAACTCAAAAGTACTAACATCAATGTAAAACTTATGGAATAAAATTTGTGGGCACTCTGCATTGCGCGCTTTACGGAGCTCCACGATTTTGCCAAATATTCGCCATTTTCATGGTAAACAAAGATAACGGCGGTCCCGCCTGTAACCAAAAAACATGAACCGTAAACGCTTGGAAATGAAATAATCATCACTACTGGTCAAATTATAGATTTAAAATCAGATTATCCGCGGTTTAGCCGTTGTTTCGGGAAAAATCTACCTTCATTTGGTATTTGAAACAGTAAAAACGATGAATATTTTTTTCCCATCCATATGCAAATTACATGTACTGTAGCCGGGTGAGTTTTTGTTACGATGAGACGACCAAATGCTTAAACTGATTTCTTTTACATATTTTTAAAGGCAAAAACTTGTTTCTTACCCGAGGGAAAAAACTGTCTCAGTCTCCTTGGAAAAGCTTTCTTTACCGTTAGTGAGCTCTTTTCATTTCTCACGATGCGGTAGCGCAAAGTTTGCTTTCAAGGCTTCACTTGTTCGTTTCACTTTAATTGAATTAAACCGACGAGCCAGCTTGGCTCTTTGGCTAAATCTACCTCTTCTCGAGAAATTTCGTAGTACACAACAATTTCTGCTGCTGAAGTTAATTTAGTTCCAAAGGTTTTGCATGAGTTTATTTTCGCTGCTGGTACAATCAGAAAAAAATTTGTTTCAAAATTCAGAATGTCAGTGTTGAAAAAAATGTTACTGCGTATAAAAGATTCGCACTTTAATTTTACGCTAATTCAATTACATATAAAATCTTCTCCGCAATTCATTCGTCTTAATTGCATAAAACGTCGGCTAAACAAAGTAATTGTTCACTTCACGAAATACTTCAGACTCCTTGTGGATCCTCGAGGGACAAGGAAAACCATGTTGTTCTGTCGGAGTGCAACGCGGACATTTCTGCGCATTTGTTGAGTTGTCATTTATCGAAATGTGGCGATGTTACTGAAGCCGAGCTGATCATGGTGAGAGCGGGTATTCGTGGGATGTCGGCGACACAAATCACATGCATTACCATCTGCCCGAGGCACAGACACTCGCTTGGAAGATTCTGGCGAGCGCCAAGGACATGCCAACACCCCGGGCATACTGGGAAAGTTACAAGTTTGGCGGGTAAACACGTCATAAACTTCCAAATGGCCGACGAAATATGTATTCTTTTTGGCAAAACTATTACTGCTGTCGGATCGCGTAAGTGTAATATCTTTTGCTGGTTTTTGGTATTTTTTTTTACGAAGCGTGAGTTATTCCAGTAGTGAGATAACATATTTATATTTTGTTGTTCCTTTTCGTGATGATTGTTCCGCGAAATGACGCATTTCCAAAACCGAATGCCTTTGTAAATTATCAGTCTCGGCTTCTTGATGTCAAATTATAGTGAAGACATGACATTATGTACCGGTCAATTTAAAACTTCAACATTTCCCCGCGGGCATTTTACATTTGAATTTTCGGGCGGGGCAATCCCAATCCCCCGTCCAAAAATGTTCTCAAAAGCCCCATCTTAGGATCATATAAGGCGATCAAATGGCCCTTTTCCTCGAACATACTTAAAAACATACGCTTTTTGAACTAGAATTTACGACATTTGGAAATGCGATTTTTAACATACTCTGACAGCGCACGGCTTTTGGGGGCCCTTTCACTCCAGCGACAATGTCACTAACGAACATGATTTTTCGTCTCGATCCTCTTGCGTCTCGATCTCGGCGATCTCTGCCATGAGTTTGATCCGTGTACCGAGATGCTGAAATTTCGCTCAAATTCACACCCACCAGCCCCATACATTGCTGAATTCCCCAACCAGATTTTGAGCAACGTTATCAAATTCCCGCGCCCCTAGATACATAAACGAGTCAAATGCTCCAGGTATGCCCGGTGAAGGTGTTGATGTTTCTACTTGATCGATACATTACTCATCAGACACTTTATGCAGTGCTGGATCCAGAGAAGGTCAAAATGGGGG